>NC_051219.1:13164403-13171586 GCF_015220715.1 Pygocentrus nattereri | reverse complement strand
GCCCAGCGGTGGCTGTGGTTCTCCAGCACCCAGTGTGGTTAATCAGTGCTTCATTGAACTGAGTTGAGTGCCGCTGATGGAGCTGAAGAGGTGCGTGTCTGGAGGCGTGGAGGAGAAATCTGGGAGCCTGTGCTCTTCTAACACTCGAGTCAACTACTTTGTCGAAAACGGGAGACTCTAGTTATCTTTACTTACTATTACTTTTTACTGTATTTGTGTTCATTATAATGCGATGTCATTTTTGTTTTACTAGTAAAAACACTCACACGGCCCAAATAAATGGCTTAACGCGATTTTAAAACCCGCATATTGCACCGTTTATTTTACCCAGATTTGGATCACTTTACTCTTATTTTCACTGGTCAGTTAGTTCTTACTACTTTTTAGTGTTTCATCCATTCGCTCCTGTCTTCTTTTGGTGACCCTTGTTCTAGATGAAAGGATGGCAGAAAGAAAGCAGTGCTGCCTAACTGAGCTCCGCTCCTCGGCGTGAGAATATGCTGTAAAAAATTCCCACGAATGGCGCGCGGCTGGAAGGGGAATTCCCCCAGTGTTTCAGCGAACAGTCATTCTGAGCGGTTCGGCGTGTTTCGACGTGAAGAAAGTTAGAGAGTCTGATTTCTTTTCAGCGGTGGTGATGAGATATGGGCATTTTAAGAACTATCAAAACCCCCACCAGTGAATCTACACGTGTCGTCCGACGTTTTAACTCATAAAGCAACGTCCGTCCATAACCACGCCGTGTAACAGGCTTCCGGTTCCTACCATCTGCACTAATGTTCTCCAGGTGATTATGGAGATTCGTTTGAATATCTGAGAAGTTTCCCTTAAAGTGTGTTTGGGTTACAGTAGTCCTGCCTGGACCTGTTTCTTAGGGTGGCACGTGGGAAGTTCATTCCCAGGCTTGAATGCGATCGTGTGTGGAAGGGGGGGGGGGTTAGTGTCATAGCCCCCAAAGCTCTCAAAAATCAGCGGTTTAGGCAACAGCTCCGCTTTCAGAAGAAACGGTTTAAATAAAACACTCAGAGTGAGTAGAAACGACCTGTGACTGAGGTTCTTCACAGGTCCGCTCGAGTATAAGCAGATGTTGTGGGGAGCAACGGAAGAGCGATGCGCTGTGAACTGAACTAACTCTGTTAGGTGCTGCCCAGTCTCCTGATGCAGCGTCGTTACATAAGAGCCGAGCGGGGATGTTACAGATGTTACTTTTGTTTCTGAGCGGACGTTCAGCTCTAACTCAAGGGAGACGCGTGTGATTTGTTCTCTCTGCGCCTTGTGGTTTTGCGAGGCTGCTGCGCTTCGGGGGAGGATCATTAGCGAGTTTTCTCTCAGCAACAGCGACGGACCAATGAGCCGCGGCGTGCAGCACCGCGCTCCGCTCACGACTGGCGAAGAGGTGGAAAGAAACCAGCAAACAGACGAATGAATGAATGAGGGAACGGACGGAGGTAGAGAACGTCCTCCTCCTGAACAACTTCCAGAAAGAGTTCGTTTTTTACAGTAAAAAGTCAAAGAGTCGCTTTTAGCTTCTGCTTTCTTCTTTTCTGCCCTTTGAAATTCAGCCTGAAGTCAAGAACACAGCGGACTGGCTGCCTTACCGGTTTGGGTGCAGTGAGCGAGCTTCGGTCTCCTCATCATCGGCCGAAAACAGCAAAAACGAAATAATACAGCCAAGACGAGCGCGCGTGAGGAGCACGGTGGGGTTTCTGCAGGTGGGCGCATCGGCAACAGCTCGGGCACGCTATCAAGAGGCTGATAAACAGGAAGCAGGAGGGAGGCAAGTAGTAGTCCAGAGGGAGGAGCTCCTGTTTTTTGCATGATATAAAAGAGCCACCCACCGCCTCGCGGTATAGGGGGGATTGGAGGGAGGAGGGTCGGTGGGGTTGGAGGAGTGGGAGGGCTTGCAGAGCACCTATGGATAGATAATGATTTCAGTCCGTGTGTCTCATTTGGGCACAGTCTGAATTCAACACGCCCATAATCAGCACAGAGGGCAGATGTAGATGCAGCGGTAAACGCCCCCCCATAAATCAGTCATCCACCCTCTTCAACATGACATGACATGACATACTCAGACATCCTTTCAGTGGAAACACGTGCTGATACACTCCACGAAGACCCGGCCTTCAAAACTCCGGTACAGCAATCTTAATGTAAATCCGCGTTCCAAGATACGTTTATGTGCACGAGGTTTACGTGAAGAACGTTCATGTGGAGAAGGTATATGTGGAGAGGGTTTATGTGGAGAGGGTTTATGTGGAGAAGGTTTATGTGGAGAGGGTTTATGTGGAGAGGGTTTATGTGGAGAAGGTACAGTGGCAAGAAAAAGTATGTGAACCTCTTGAAATTTTATGGTCTTCTGCATTAACTTGTCATAAAATGTGATCTGATCCTCATCCAAGTCAAGCATATTGACAAATATAATGTGCCCAAAATAATAACGCACAAAAATAAATTTTCTTTCAGGACTTTATTGAACACACTCATTCAACATTTAAAGTGATAGTGGAAAAAGTATGTGAACCCTTGGAATTAATAGCTGGTTGACCCTCCCTTGGCAGCAATAACCTCAACCAGGCGTTTCCTGTAGCTGTGGATCAGACCTGCACATCGTTCAGGAGGAATTTTAGCCCATTCTTCCTGGCAGAACTGTTTTAGCTCTGTCATGTTCCTTGGATGCCTCATGTGTACAGCTCTCTTCAAGTCAGTCCATAGCATTTCTATAGGTTTGAGATCTGGGCTCTGACTTCTGCCAAAAGGCGGATTTTGTTTTTCATAAGCCGTTCTGTTGTGGACTTGCTCCAGTGTTTTGGGTCATTGTCCTGTTGCATCACCCAACTTCTATAGAGTTTCAGCTGGCGTACAGACACTCTCACATTATCCTGTAGAATTTTTTGATACACTTGGGAATTCATCTTCCCCTCAATGACTGTAAGCTGACCAGGCCCTGATGCAGCAAAGCAGGCCCAAATGATGATGTTCCCTCCACCATACTTGACGGTTGGGATGATATTTTTATGGTGATGTGCAGTGCCTTTTTTACGCCAGATGTATCGCTGTGTGTTCTTTCCAAATAGTTCAATATTAGTTTCATCTGTCCACAAAACATTTTGCCAGTACCGTTGTGAAGTGTCAATGTGCTCTTTCGCAAACTTCAGGCGTGCAGCAATGTTCTTTTTAGTAAGCAGCGGCTTCCTTCGTGGTGTCCTGCCATAGACACCCTGCTTGTTCAAAGTTTTATGAACTGTAGATTCATGAACACAGATGTTAGCCTGCATCAATGCCGCCTTCAAATCTTTGGCTGTCACTCGGGGTTGTTTCTTTACCTCATTGATGAGTCTCCGTTGTGCTCTTGGGGTCATTTTGACTGGGTGCCCACTTCTTGGCAGAGTAGCCACAGTCCCAAATTGTCTCCATTTGTAGATTGTTTGCCTTACTGTAGACTGGTGAATTTCTAAAGTCTTTGAAATTGCTTTGTAACCCTTTCCAGCTTAATGTAAAGCAACAATTTTTGATCGTAGATCCTCTGAAAGCTCTTTTTGGCGAGGCATGGCTTACATATGCATATCCTTCTTGTGTGGAGCAAACTCAAAAAGTCTAAGTGGTTTTTATCCGTCAAAGTAGCTCTAGTCCACACCTCCAAACTCATTTTCTTAACAAGACTCCAGGTATGACTCCAATTAGCTTTTTTGAGATCATTAACTCAAGGGTTCACATACTTTATCCACTAGCACTATAATGTTTTCATTGTTGTTCTCAATGAAGGATAAAAAATATTTTGTGTTATTATTTTGGGCACATTATATTTGTCGATATGCTTGACTTGGATGAGGATCAGATCACATTTTATGACAAGTTAATGCAGAAAACCATAAAATTTCAAGAGGTTCACATACTTTTTCTTGCCACTGTATATGTGGAGAAGGTATATATGGAGAGGGTTTATGTGGAGAAGGTTTATGTGGAGAAGGTATATATGGAGAGGGTTTATGTGGAGAAGGTTTATGTGGAGAAGGTATATATGGAGAGGGTATATGTGGAGGATGTTTATGTGGAGAGGGTTTATGTGGAGAGGGTTTATGTGGAGGATGTTTATGTGGAGAAGGTTTATGTGGATAACGTTTATGTGGAGAAGGTTTATGTGGAGAAGGTTTATGTGGAGAAGGTATATATGGAGAGGGTATATGTGGAGGATGTTTATGTGGACAGGTTTTATTTGGAGAGGGTTTATGTGGAGAAGGTATATGTGGAGAAGGTTTATATGGAGAGGGTTTATGTGGAGAGGGTTTATGTGGAGAAGGTATATATGGAGAGGGTATATGTGGAGAGGGTTTATGTGGAGAAGGTATATATGGAGAGGGTTTATGTGGAGGATGTTTATGTGGAGAGGGTTTATGTGGAGGATGTTTATGTGGAGAAGGTTTATGTGGATAACGTTTATGTGGAGAAGGTTTATGTGGAGGATGTTTATGTGGAGAGGGTTTATGTGGAGGATGTTTATGTGGAGAAGGTTTATGTGGATAACGTTTATGTGGAGAAGGTTTATGTGGAGGATGTTTATGTGGAGGATGTTTATGTGGAGAAGGTTTATGTGGAGAAGGTATATATGGAGAGGGTTTATGTGGAAGATGTTTATGTGATCTGTTCTGGCGCTGTTCCAGCAGGACAGTAGCTGAGACGCTGAGCGTGCACGTCGGGCAGTGTTTGAAGTTTTGCGTGAGAGAAACTGAACTATTGAAACCAAATGGCGTGATTCCCTGAGTGAAGACGGGCGACGTGTGGTTTGTCTTGTGGGTGAGGTCGCGGGGACGCACGAGATCCGCTCTGCTTACTGTTAAGCTTTGAATTTCATTTCGAAACCAAAGCGCGCGTTCGCGCGTTTTCAGTGCTGTAAGCGCATCCGCAGCCGCCACAACACGCCGCAGCGCTCACCCTTAAAACAGGTGTGCTTACCAGCAAGCCACTCTGTCCCTGAACAGACCTCCGTTTGAGACGTCACGTTCACCAGAGAACGTGTTAAATCAGAGAAAAGCACGACAGAAAGTGTTAAACACAAGTTCGTGTGTTGTTATGGACACATCACCTCTTGGAGCGTCGGGTTGTCCTGCTGACAGCACGTTCATATGATTAGGGGTAGAAATCAAGCACGTTTAAACTAGAATTACTGACACGGTAGCGCGCAGCACAGCACATCGGCTAACCCGGGTCAAGCGTTGATAACAGGGCTGTCTCTGACGGCAGGATCAAAAGGGGATGCGCTCTGGGGTCTCTGACACACAGCTGTGCACACACACGGGACACCCAGGACCCGGGCGCTTCAGCCCCCCAGCGCCTGTAACATTGACCAAAGGCGTTCATATCCCAGTGAATGCCTCAAAATCTGTGGCAGGGGAAACCGTCCATGCTCGCGGGCGTCCGCGCATTCCTGCAGTGCAACCCCCGAGCAGGCCGCTCATCTGCGCTCTTACACGCGTTTCACGCTGTACACAGAGGCATCACAAGCACATCTCCAGCTAAAATGGCTCGTCAGTTGGACCTGAGAGCGATAAGTGCGATGGCAGTGAGCTCCTTAGGCCTGTCCGCGTTACACAATGTCCTAATCGCCTATTTGAGACGGTCGCAATTATTTTTCCAGACTGCGCTCATTTTCACACGAGCGCAGTCCGCTAAGATGCGCGTGAACGCGCACAAGTAAAAAGAAGTAAATGCGTTTTTTGGCCTATTTTTTCACTCTCGCGAAAAAATATAGGCTGTGCTTCACTAAGCACGACTCAGTGTAGCTTGTGCGGGAGTGTGCGCGCTGCCCTGGCCTTCCCAGGACCCTGGGCACGACCTGACTTGGGCCCCCCTTCATCTAAAGCACCTTGACTGTATTAAGTGACAGCAACTTTGCAAGACAATACGCATTAATAATTTAATTATTTAAGTAAAAATCATTTTTAGTGTGTCTAGAAAACACAGTTCGTTCCCTGCGGGTACATTTTTCCTTCATCAAGGTACAAACAATGTAAATGTATCGTCAAAGGCACAGCAGCGGTTTTAGGGTCCAGGTGTGAACCTTCAACCGTTTTTTTTTCCAGATGAAAACTACATATTTGTACCTTTTCAAAACCCGATGGTTTAAAACAGAGCACTAAAGTAAAAAGGCTGGGGCTGTGCGGCGCCAGTACAGCGAGGGAAGCGTGATTTCAGTGCATTATGGTGCAGTCATGCTCCCTGACTAAAGGCGCTGATACCCTTGATGGCACCACCCCCAGTTTAGTGACAGTCCACTGCGCCTTTATTTCTGGGAGTGGATGGCGCTGAAGCATCTGAGACTGTTTCCTCCTGAGGTGTAATTTGGTGAAACCAGCTAGCGAACCAGCTGACGTTGGCAAACTTCAAGAGAAGCTGGGTTGCCTTCGTCCCCCAATCCCAAGTAATGCCCCGCCTCCAGAGAATGAGTCAAACCGAGACTCCAGATTTGACTGCAGCCCTGAAAAGTTATTTATGAGTTGCAGGAAAAAAAAGAGTTCTAACGTGTCGTCTTTACTGGAGGGCTCCTGCACCAATTAATCACTTACCACACACTCAGATGAGATGAGCGACCACAATGACGCGGCGTTTCCACGGGCACGGCGCTTTCTCCGTGTCTGGTTTTCCGTCAGAAAATGTGCGCGCTGTGAAAACGGCCCGTCAACTCAACCCAAAACACTTCATGTACCAAGAAACTGAACCGGTTTAATTCAGCTCAAAATACGTCGATGTAAAGAATCGGTCGTTTAAAGCATTTTAGGTTAAATGAAATGCCTTTTTACTTGTTACCGCGCATGAACTATTTTTTTATTTTTACGTTGAATTTACGAGCCATTTTTACAGTCTACCGTTTTCTTTCACCAAGTACAAACACATTTAAATGCAACCTCAACGGTATAACAATGGCTGTGAGGATATATATATATACATATATATATCCTCACATATATATCCTCACAACCATTGTTATACCGTTATATAGTGACTAGAGCAAACGCTCCCAAATCGGGCGTTTCTGGCCGCGAGTTGCTATAAAGCTTGTATAAAGCGTTTAGCATGAAGGAATAAATGAACAGAAATATTAACCAGAAGGAAAAGAAAGAGACCGAATTAAGGGGAAAAAACACGAAGCAAAGGCTGCGAACTGTAAAGTATTCCGGGCGGTGTG
>NC_051219.1:13131903-13161903 GCF_015220715.1 Pygocentrus nattereri | reverse complement strand
GCTGGACCCACGTGTCCGATGGCTGTTTTGAAGCGTGACAATTTGCGTCTTCAGTTCACTCGTGTGGAGCAGAAGCTTCCAGCCCGCACCACCCACCACCCCTCCACCCACCCACGCCGCAAAGAGAAAGAGAAAGAGAAGGCGCGGAAGAGACATGTCGCGTAGGACAGATGGACTGAAAGGCTGTGGTTCATCTCGATCAGGACGAGCCGAGATGAGTAACAGGCAGAGAAACGCGCCGCACTGCCGAGCGCGAAGGCGCTGAGCGGCCGCACGGTTTCACGGTTTCACAACGCGTCACGAGCTCGACTTGTCTCCGCAGGACCTTTCTCGAGATCAAATTTAAGAGAAACACAAACCTGGGAAGGCAGAGGTCGACGAGGCCCACTCTTCTTCTGAGGTCGTATCAATAGCACTGATAATAGCCATCAGGTGGAGAGTTCTCTCAGCTCGCTTTTAGTTCTGCATGTCAGGCAGAATGAGTTCTTTCTCCACTAGATGGGACTCTTTCCATCAATTCCGCCAGGCATTTTCTCCTCCTGGACGTCCAGACATGCGCAGCTGTGGCTTGGGGTGAATTATTAGAGCATTAGACAGCCACACCGTGCAACCATCACAGTTCAAACACCAAACATTTCCCACAGTGTATTAGTAACTGAGGCACTTATGTACTCCTGCCACCTCTGCAGGTCGGTATGTTTACCTTTTTTTGTTTTCACTGACACAAAGGAGGCCTTGGAGTGATTGCGCCAGAGCTTGAGTGTCAGGCCCTACAGCACTAAACCCCATAATATTTATTGGTAGTACAAAGTCAAAAGTGGCTGCCTATTATTTTTTCATTTCTTGTGCATGTATTGCTGTAAATCGTTGTAGATGCCAGACTACTTAATGTCAAATATTTAGAAACCTATTTACTCTGACACATATAGAAACGACAATTCATCACAATATCAACTGACTTTGTTTCACTTTTCAGCTATGACTGACTTCCGTTACGGCCTATTCTGTAACCAATGTGGACACACACTGGAAAGTGGCTTTGGATTGGCCTCGTTGTTTGTATTCATTAGTTCTCACTGTAACATCCTTGCATAATGGGACCTTCAGTGCCCACAGTAGTGGCCTCAAAGGGACTCACAAAACTGTAATATTTTTGTCTGCAGTAAGTAAACAAGTGTTATTTATGTTCCTTTTCCTGCAGCTTTGTGTTTTCTGTATCAATTTTCACTCGTTTGTAACACAAAAGGCCAAAATGGATGTCCATAGGAAAACCTAGCCAAGGAATGTTGAGTGGACCTCAGCTTGAATATCTTGTCGAAATCATGCAACTAACTTGTGATGTTATGAAAGAGTGCATTTAATACAATACAGTGTCAGATATCAATGTCTGTGTCTTCCAGAGGCTGCAGACTGGAGGGTTGGTGTTCCACTGAGCTTATGCAATTATAAGGGTGGTAGATTTTGGACGATCCACATCTAGTTGATTATGTAGAGAAAGTGGACAGTGTTCACTGTGTGCATTGTATTGAATCCTGCGAAGGATAGCGACACACCAGGCTGCAAGAGGTTGATTTACATGTGATCCACTCTCTGGTTCCTCTTCATGAACGGACCAAAAACGGCCGGTCCTTTCAAATGGTGACCTCCGACGTGTTCTCTTCACCCAGGTAAGTCCAATTAATCGTTTTTGGACCTCTACCTGGTTGTCGAGATCACCTGGGTGTTCAGAGCGAACCGACCCAGCCCTGTCGGGTGGGCGGGAGTACGAGAGTGAGAGTAGAGAGGGTACATTTAAACCTAAGCGCTTAGTGGGAGACAGGGAACGTCCTATAGTGGAAACTCTCAGTACAGCTCTCACTGTATTTTTCCATACTGGGCACGTCGTTCCAACCAGAGCCGGAAGAGACACCGGCTGCATGGATGCGTAGATGTAATTTGGGTTTGTCCAACCTAGCTGGTTGGACCGAAGGTAATCCGCAAATACCCGCATACCCCAGAGAGGGCACTTTCGATGTGGGCTATTTGGGTTCCGCACATCGCATGATTAATGAGGGCATAGGGGATCCCGGATGAGACCTATCTTACATGAATGAAAGCTATAAATCGTGGTATGACATGAAAAAGGTGTGGGATGAACTGAAGAAACTCTCTTTATGTGTGTGAAGTTTGGTTTTACGCCATCTGCGCTCAGCCTTTCTGCATTCTCTCTTTTGGGTCTGTGCTACTACAGTGATGATATCAGCGGTACTTGTTTCCAAAACAAGCATGGATCCTGTGTCCCAATTATCTTTCCCATTCCAGTTCTTATAAGAAGCAGAAAGAACAAGGAGTTTAGGTCAGATACTGTGAATACATCCAACCTGCAGTATGTTGGAGGTAACTCACAGTCTTTGAAACAAAGTGCACAGGTTATTAAGTTAGCTCTACTGAATATCAGATCTCTTACAAATAAGTCTTATATAATTAATGATTTAATTACAACTCACAGGCTTGATTTCATGCTTTTAACAGAGACATTAAACTCATGTAGTGCTGATATTGTGTTAACTGAGACGGCTCCACCAAACTTTAACTTTTTAAATGTTTCACGCACCGGCAAGAAAGGCGGAAGTGTAGCAATGCTGTTTAATGATACTTTCCAATGCAAGCAGTTACCACTTGGTGATTTCACATCTTTTGAATATTTAGATGCGATTTTAAAGGGGGCACAAAGAATATTATTAGTAACTGTCTACAGACCTCCAAGGTACAATGCTAATTTTATTGATGACTTCACAGATATGTTATCTTTTATTTCTACTGAATTTGATCATTTTGTTATTGCTGGTGATTTTAACATTCATATTGATAATCACAAGGATAATTACGCCAAAGAACTCTATGATGTACTTGAATCTTTTGAACTTTCTCAGCATGTGACTGGAAGCACACATTGCCATGGTCACACTTTGGATGTGGTTATCTCAAAGGGTCTTAACATTTCAGCCTCTATTAAGGATGTTGCATTGTCTGATCACTACTGTGTATTTTTTTTTTTTTGAAATGTGGACTTCAATCCACAGCAGTGCCAGGCAAGTTAGGTTTAAGAAAAGACAGATAAATAACAGGACAGCTGCACTTTTTGTTACCAAAATGTGCTCTTCACCTTGCCAATCATCTGGCTCATGACCTTCCTGTTGTGTCTCTCAATGTATCTGGTGTTGATTATAATTTTCTCATTGATACCGGCGCCACGCTCTCTTCGCTATGAGGGGCCTTTATCATCTAGAATCACTAGCTCTGTGGGTATTACAGGACAGCCCTTCTCATCTCCGTATACGCCCCCACTTCAGGTTGTATGCGACGCAGAACACTACTAATACATATGCTTGCTGCAAAGTCTGCTTAGAGCAGAGTTAGAGCAGAGTTAACCCTTTCAGTAAGAAATGTCAAAAAGTGCTTAACAGGAAAACTTTTGCCTTCACAGCCTGCTCCAAACTTTTGGGGTATCCTCTGAGCAACTGTTTTTCCTCTTAGGTGTTTTAGTCCATTCCTGCTGGCAAATTTTCTACATATCTACCAGACTGATAAGCAGTCTGTCACATACTGCTATCTTTATATCCAGTAACAGATTTCCTGTTGCATTCAAATCTGGAGACGGGGAAGGCCATGGCAAAAAAATCACCTTCTTTTTAAACCTCAGTTCACTTTATTTTATGCTTTGGTTCATTGTCTGGTTGCGGGATCCATCCATGCATTTTTAGCTGTTAGACTGATTGTAGGAGGCTTAGCTCTAAAATCTGTTGACACTGGCCTGCATTCATTCCTCCTTCCACTTTCTGCAGAGCTCCAGTCCCTGATGCAGATACGTGCAACCCCAAAGCATCAGTGATTCGCTTTGGGAATAGTGCTCTTCTCCTCATGCAGTGTTTTTGCCACATGTACCTGTGTGAATCATGGCCAAAAGGTTCAACTTTGGACCTCATCAGACCAAAATGCATCTGGTTTGTTAATGTGCTCTTTAGCCTACACCATGCATGACGACTTCTGTCTAGAAATAAGCAATGGCTTCCTGCATGCTTTTCTCTCAGACTGGCAGTTCATTCAGTTCTTTTTTTGGTCCTCCACTTTTTGATTAGCCTTCATGTGCCATGTTTCTTCCGTTTCTGGATTGTGGTCTTCATGGTTGCTAAAAGACACCCAACTAGTATGAATGCCACCATGAAACTGCTGTGAGCCACTGCTCCATGAGCAAGCCACTACGCAGCTGCAGCGTGATAGTGCCACGGGTTTTTTAGAGGATTACATAAATATCTTCATTCAAGAAAATAGAGGAACATTCGCACAGTTGGAGTCTTGAAGTGCCCAGTTTGGCTGCTGTGTGAAAGAATAAAAGGGCTGCACTGAACTTTGGGACTCTGCTGGCTCGGTCTCTTGCTCTGGGGGTTTAACACCATCTGGAAAAAGTGAAGAAACACATTAAATTCATTAAAGCATGTTTAATTACTAACAAAGTTGAACACACATTTATACTGGACCTGTTAAAGCATGGCAAACACCGGCTGACCTTTGTGTTGATATTATTATATGCGCTTTTTTGAGCTACAATCTGGTATAAAATAATACATGGCACATGGTGCTTTTTCAAACTATTGCTTCAAGTTTGTGCAACTTCACTGAAATCAGTGATAACAAGAGTAACAGATGTTTCGAAATGAACACCAAGCAAGTTTAAAGGATTAAGCCATGTTTGAATAACACCACAGAAATACATTAGGTTGTGTTAGAAGTGCTGCCTGAATGATTAGAAATGACCACAGATATGACATGAGAGCATCAGGCAGCACATGTAGCTGTGTTGTATTGGTTTAAACATCAAAAGAGAATCAAAGCCTGTCTACAGGACCCTCAACCACCTCAACAACCCCCCCCCCCCCCCCCCCCCCCCCCCGCCCACATAAAATGCATACTTCCATCCTCTGTCAAAGCAACACTGAACTTTCAAGCACAAACTTTAATTCCCCTTACAATCTTCAGCTGTTGATGTTCATGTTCACCCAGCAGTGCTTCCATTACGTTGTTGAAAAAAAAAAACAGCTTTTCTACACTGACCACGTGACACAGATGATCTCAGATCATCTCAGGCTTACATACGTTTTAACTGGGAGAAACACACGAAAGTATGACTTCCTCATGCAAATAATGCATTATTCATATCAAAGAAGCGATGCACCCTATGGCTGAAACACAAGCGGCTCTGGTTTTGTATACAGTGCACTATTTGAGTTGTGATTTAGTGCCATTTTAGATTTGTGAGGATGACGTATAAGAGTGATACAACATTTTCATTGTCCGGGAGCTTCAGGGCAGGCGCCAGGAGCTAATCTGGTGACGAAGAAAGCTAGTAGGGAATTAAGATGCTCCTGCACTAGGGGGGAGCAGCAATTCCTAGGAAGCTAGGCTGGGAGTTAGGACATCTGCTGCAGGGTCCGTGTGACTCATTCAGGTCAGCCTTGAAGTGATGCTTTGTTCTGGAATGTTGTGGTTTCCAGGGGAAGTCGGACAGCACCATACGCTCAGACTCCCAGGGACCGTCTCACTTGTGGGGTAAGTTAAGTGGATGTTTTAAGTTGTCTTTTGTGCTTTTCTCTGTTCATGTATGTGTTACTCAAACTGCACTATGTAAGTTTTGTGGATTTGGAGACCTCGGCAACGTGCAGAAGAACATTTTATAACATGGGTTGTGCTTCAGACTTTTTCTCTGAGAGGATGAATCCCATGATTGCGAGCGTGTTGAGTATTCAGAAGAACTCAGTCAAAACTTGGCGAACTGAGCATGTTAGTGATTTGTCTACTATTCTCATCATATTTTCATCAGTATAATGTTGATTTTACGTTTGAGCTTGAATGAGCTTGACGCGATTATGACTGGAAACTTGCCTTCAGCTGCAGAACTATTGCTACCTTAAATGCATTGTAACATTGTGACTACCTTAAGTGCACTGCCACCTTAAATCTTGCACTACCTTATATTCATTGCTATTTTCATTCCCTTGCCATCTTACATCCAATGCCTCCATAAATCCACTTCTACTCTAAATATCCTATTTGCTTAAATCCACTGGCACTTTCAGTCCACTGATACCTTAAAACATCAGATACCTGGAATCCATTGCTATGTTAAATGTACCGAGACCTTCAATACATTATCACTTTAAATCTCAGGATACCTTAAAATCATTGCTTCCTTAAATTCACTGCTCACTCAAATTCAATGTTTTCTAAAATTCACTGCTACCTTAAATCCACTGACACCTTAAATGTCCTGCTACCTTAAATTCATTACTACCTTAAGTACACTGCTACCTTAAAACCACTACCTTAAATGTAGTGCCTATGTACCTTGAATTCACTGCCACCTTTAATTTACTCATACCTTAAATGCACTGCAACCATAAACTCACTGCCACTTTAAATCTCATACGGTCTTAAATTCATTGCTAGGTTAAATACACTGCTATATTAAAACCAGTGCTCTCTTGAATCCAATGATTCCTTAATTCAACTGCCACCTTCAGTTTACTTCCATCTTAAATTTACTGAGACCTTAAATCCTCTGCCAACTTAAATTTACTAATACCTTAAATCCACTGCCACCTTAAATCTCCTGATACCTTTAATTCACTGCCACTTTAAATTCATTATTTGTGATGATATTGCTGTGCATTGGGCTGTAAACATGTGAGACTGTGTGTGCTGTGTATGAGTGTCAGTGTGAGAGATGTGCATTGTGGCAACAATTGTGACACTTTGACAGCTGTTACATGTCTCTTTTGTATGAGTTAGAACAAGTTGTAGTCTGTCAATTGTGGGCACATTACAGTCGAGTAGTTGTGGAAACACAAAAACATGGATTGGCTTCTTAGCATCCTGCTCAATAAATGCTGTTTTATCAATGTGAGATTGAAAGTTAAGGTGGAGTCTAAAATTATGCCAAGATTTCTAATTTCATCATTCCACTGTGGAGCCAAACCTCCTAACTCATTTGAAACTCTCTGCTTCATTACCAAGTATTAGAATTTCTGATGTTTCTTCATTTAATTCTTTAAAACTACTATTTGTCCAGTTAATGATACTGAACAAACAAGTTGTTAGTTCATTTCAGGTACTTGTATCAGTTGACTCTACAGAAATATAACTGTGTATCCTTGGCCTAACTTACTCTGAGATTATTTATTATCTTCATCTTTTTCAAAAAAACGTTTTTCATTCGGGAACTCGTTTATTTGTGCAACGACTACTTTTTTAAGTATGTTACTTAAAATGTTTGAAATTGGTCTAAAATGATTTAAAATCAATGAATCCGTATTGTGTTTCTTTAGCAGAAGCCTGACCACAGCAACATTGAGAGCATTTGGAAAAATGCCTGTTTTTAAGGAACAGTTTATAAAGTTTAAAACCCTAAAATAATGCTAAAAATTTGTTTTAAAAATAAGGTGGAATTGGGTCTAATATTACGTGGTGACAGAAATCCTGACGCTTGCAGATAAGAGAGGGTTTGAGAGTAGTCAGAGTTCATGCATTTGGTCAAAACACAAGTCAAATCAAGACAGTGAGTAGAAGTACAAAAAGGGGAAGGCCAAAGACGTACTCAAAACAACGAAGCAAAAGGGGTCATAAACTGGGACAATCCAATAATAATACAAAGAGCCCACTCAGTGGTTTCAGAGGAACAACACCTCCTCACACTGATATTGCATAAAGCCTGGGCTTTTGTATACTAGGCTGAAATAAGAAACAGGTGTCAGTTAGAATTCGGAGACTGCAAGCGCCAGCTGGAGTCCAGAGTCATGGTCTCCCAGCACATTCTGGCAGTTGGAGTTGGAGTTGGAGATCGATTGAGGAGCCGAATGCATGACATCTAAAACACTGGTGGATTATCTAAAAGAGCTCCACGTCAGAGGCGTTTCTAAAATCATTATCTTTAAAAACAATTATCTTTAAAAATAGTGCAAAAGACTCACATTTTGATGTAGATGCTTCACATGAGGAGTCATTTACTGTTGTGTGATTTAAAAGGAAGTCACTAATGAAAAATGAAAGTTTTAGGTTGATACTATTTTTATTCATTATCTTTGAAAAAAATCCTTCTGATCTCACTTTGTACTGCGTTGTGTTTTGTAACATTCTGCAACTGGCTGGCACTGGTTTCTGAGACCAAACACAAAGGGACTAAGTGTTGTTATTTAATGTTGGTTGTTGTTAATCTAAGTTGTGTGTACATGTTGTTTGTGTTATTTAGGCACAACAAAACAATGGTTTCTTCTTTTTTTGGTAAGTCTTTGAACTGAGAACTTGGGGTGAGGCAATAGATGAAATGGTACTGGGTCTTAGTGTTTTGTGGTTGATGTGGTGTCACCATCAGGGTGAAGTGTGTTCAGTTTTTTTTTATCTGTGGTTTTCAGCCGTTGTGCGTGTCTTGTAGTGGATCACGGCTAATCCCGTATTTCTTGGCCGGTCAACACTCCAGTATGTTTACTTTAGCTTTTTCAAACCCTTTAGCTCAGACCCTTTCAGCCTTGTGGCAGTTCCTTCTGAGCTGCTGCAAATGCTCAGTTTGCCCCGTAATTTGATGCAGAGATGGCATCTTTTGCTTTTCTGACATCTGTTCAGTTTTCCAAGGAATATTGAAGATATTGAAGAAGAGATGTTTTTCCTTGTGATGCAACTCTATCTAGAATTGATCTCATCTTTGAGTTGAACATGTCAACCATTTCATGCGCTGCACTCTCAGAAATAAAGGTACCAAACTGTCACTGGGGCAGTACCCCTCTCGTCACTGGGGTGGTACCATCAAAGCTACATCTCAGTACCTTTAGTCAAGGAACATAATGGTTCCGTAATCTATTGACATGATATTTTCTAAGATGTACCGACTCCGCTCACCTCGTCTCGTCTCCAGGCTTTTTATATTATTGCTCTGTTTTAAAACATTAGGTTATGGAAAGGTACAGATATAAACTTTTTGCCTGGGAAAAACTTATTTAAGGTTCATAATTGGACCTTAAAACCACTGCTGTAGCTTTTACGGTACATTTACATTGTTTGTACCTTGATGAATGAATAATGTACCTCCACTGTACCTTTATTTCTAACAGTGTGCTATGTTTTTAAGAGGAAAACCATTAGAGGATGAGGCATTAAAATATCTTTTGTCGACGTTGGGATTCTTAGCTCTTTTCTTTGTGTTGATTAATGTGACCTCAGACTGCAACATCTACAATTTCACCTATGTTTAAATCCAAACTACAGGAAATAACTACATTTAGTCCGTGTCCTCAGTTCTGTGTGGGGTTTGTAATGTGCAATGTAAAATGTCCTTTTTTAAAGCTGTATAAAACTCAAGGCTTATCTGTCTATTATCAAAATCAACAGTTGGATGATGAATATGGAAGATAAAGTCATCAGAGAGATAAGAAGAGTCTTATCATGATAAGTTACAGAGACAGATAATAGTTCGGAGGATTCAGGCAAGAAGACGGTTGTGTTTTGGTGGACGGTAAACAGACGGCAGCTTTTGCCCTTTTACTATTATAACTAAATATTTGAACAATGGGAAGATATCAAACACGTTTTTACAGTTAAAAGAGCCGTTTGAAGTAGTTCACCCTTTTTCTTACCTTCACATGTGATAGAGGTCCTGTGGGGCAGTTTCAGTCAAGGGGGCTGCTGCATTCAAGTCAAGCCCCATATATATGGGTGTATATATGGGCGAGGATGCATATATGAGGTTGAGTGTGTGTGAGGACAGCTGGTTCTGGGCCGGGGGATTGTTGTCCCCGGTCCTCTCCCGGCTGCTCCCCTGTAGTTGCTACTTCCCCCCCGGATTGGGGGCGCCTTGGGGTTTCAGGGCCTGGCCTGGTGCTCCGGCTCTGGGGGGATGTTGTCGCAGGTTTCTGCCCTCGCTATTGAGTGCATCTTGTGACACATTTATACTGTACTGCACTCACAAACACACACACACACACACACACACACACACACACATACATCACAGTCATTTGTGTAGTCGTTCCAAGTGCTGTACATCTCAGGTACATTTTCTTCTCTTCTCTCAGGAGCAGCAGTTGGTGACTCATCGCTGAGTCATTTGTGCTGTGATCTTTCTGCCCTTTGTTATTTCCCTTCCACACACCCCCCCCCCCCCTTTTCTCTCCTCTCCCTTCTTTACAGATTCCCCTGGCCTGTCAAGTCTGGCATGATGATAACACATTTACAGCCATAAAAATATCACAAATGTATAAACAAAATGAAATTAAATAATTAAAAAAGAAAGAAAGAAACACTGACAAGATGAGCTTATAATCTATAGTGCTCATTTTGGAAAAGTACATTTGTTTGGCACAGTAACGCAGTCTGACCATAATTCTGTCAAGCCCCATTTCCATCAGAAATACAGAAGCAAATTTTCACTCAATATGTTGGGCCTTTAACGTTAAGAGGGTTTGTTTATTACTATTTAATATTAGCAACATTAAACAGGATGCTGTGCCATCACAAGTCACATCTACGTCTTGTAGGGGGAGGGGGGTGTGTGTCTTTCTAAGGTATGAGAAAATGTTTGACTCATAAAATGATCATCATTTTATATATTATAACAATAATAGTCATTTAAAAAATTGAGAAGTAAATATATAAATCTGATGGCTAAATCGCCTCTAAACGGTCCCAGAACAAACGTTACTGTCCTCTCCAGTTTCATTTGAGCCGACTTGCCGTCTACAACTGAGAGATGACCTCATAGTTTTACCTCATTTACCCTAAAATAAGACCCTCGTTTTACAGCATTTCGTTCATCTAAACAGGCGCTGAAATAGGCGTTAACTGCAAGTCTTGGTTACAGATAATGAGCAGTTGCGCGTTCATGTTTTGCCTACGTCATTCAAAAAGTAGTGAAGACAGAAATCAGACAAATGAAATCGGAACAGCGGGTTATAATCAGTTCAGCCTTTAGAGCAGCAAGCGAACCGGAGATCTGTGACACATCGAATTTCGATAAAAGACAACGAATTATTCTGAACTGGGTCAGAAGAAGCGATGAGTCATGAACGGCGGTCAGTCTGAAGATCTGACCGGCGCGCCGTGGCTGCTACATGGCTGTGGGGGCTCGTAAGGGTTCAGCTGAGCTACAAATAACGACGATCCTTTACACACATTGACGCTTTGCACACGTCATTCGAAACTACTGAAGAAAGAAATCAGACGAATGAAAACGAAACTACTTCAAAGGTTCGATTTACAGTCGGTTAAAACCTCGAATTCAGTGAAAACATCCGAATGTCACGGAGCATCACACGAATCCGAGACACCCAGGAGAACCTGCAGGTCTCAGCGCTGACGCCGAAAATAAAACAGCACAGTTATTCCTTCTTCTTCACAGCTCGGCGCCTCGCGGCGTGCAGGCCATTCCTCTCCTCCACTGCGCTGAAGCGGCTGAAAGCTGAAGGCAGAACACACCACAGTCTCTTTCCCGCTGCAGGCGCGTTGACTGGGCCAGAGAGTCTGATACCTTCTTTATTTGGGGGGAATCGTTTGTAATTCGTGGGCGTGGATTATGGTAATGATATGCTAATTGTAGACGCGCCCTGATTTGCGAGCTGTTGGTATTTATTAGCATAAACACACACAATCTGGCAATCGCTTGCAGCGAGCCACGCACTGCTGCGCACCGGGAGCTGCATTGAGTGAGTATTAACGCTGTCATCCTGATAGAAAGGCCATTCCATATGGAAACTGCGGTATCAACCCATCAGGAATACCACCAGCGCCTCCTGAAAACCACCAGGAACCAGCAGCGCGTCCTGAAAACCACCAGGAACCAGCAGCGCCTCCTGAAAACCACCAGGAACCAGCAGCGCCTCCTGAAAACCACCAGGAACCAGCAGTGCCTCCTGAAAACCTCCAGGAACCACCAGCGCCTCTTGAAAACCTCCAGGAACCAGCAGCGCCTCCTGAAAACCTCCAGGAACCAGCAGCGCCTCCTGAAAACCACCAGGAACCAGCAGCGCCTCCTGAAAACCACCAGGAACCAGCAGCGCCTCCTGAAAACCACCAGGAACCAGCAGCGCCTCCTGAAAACCACTAGGAACCTAAACAAAAGTTTTTTTTCACTGGGAATTTTATTTTTACCTTGTACCAAATCAAACTCTTAACATTATTTCCACTGGTGCCACAAATTGTTTCAAATCCAGTATTGAAAATGGACCAGTTCTCGTTTTTGGTTCTGTGGGGGAAAAAAAAGAAATAGCTTCTATGTACAGTTTTATAAACTAAACATAAAACAAGGTCCACACATTTATTGCTCATGTTTTATTTATCCAAATTTGAAAATTTCTGTCTCTTGAATGGGAAATAAACGTGCAGAGAGCACAAATGGTCGCAGAAGCTCAAAAACAGGGCAGTAAAAGGATAGAGAGATTTTAAAGATTGGGCATGAATGTTGAGAGGCCTAATCCTGGGGGGACTATATGCCATTGTTCTAGGTATTTGTATGACTGATGTAGCTATTATATCAGCAAAAAACTGAAGCGTATGTTGAAAGTTAATGCAGAAATAAGCTAACCTTTGTAGCTCAAGCTAGTTGGCTTACTTTAGCTGTTTTTTAGCATTGCCAGCATCACAGCTTGCAGGCTATCTGTTTGATTCCAAGCTACCTGCCGTCCAAGTTTGCAGCAGTTGCCCTAAACCCTGCAAGCTATTCTATGGAGACTTTCAAGAATCCTCACATAATTGGTCTTTCAGGATATCTACCCATACACTGTACATTATCAATGAATGTGCTAATCATACCATCTTCATTCCAATTACGTTTAGATTAACTGGATTATTTACAGTATTTGCTTGGGTATTTAGGGCAGTACATGCGTGTGGTTATCCTCTCCTGTGAAGTCAGAATTATTAATACTATTATTAACAAAGGAAGGAAGTGTGTGCATTTTAGTGCAGTAACGTGTGGTTTCCTGCAGCATGCTGAGATGGTTCATACTGAACAAAGCCACAACGGGTGAAGTTTTCTGGGGATTTCCTGTAAGGTCACCGGAGACAGTGTGTGAACTCCTTATGCAAAACTGATTAACATGCAAAAAAAATATTTAAAAATATATGCATAGCAAATTCAAACTAGGCATGCTGCCTTGTGAGCTACAATATATTAACTTGGCCTGTAACTGTTTTGCTATCAAAAGTATGCTCCATCTAGGGGAAGCTCAAATACACAAGCTCAAATCAAACAATTCAGATTCTTAAATTCCTGGATGGTCCTGCAAACTAGAGATCTGGTTTGCGAGGGGCAAGGACAGCATTCCGGGTGGAGGATCTTAACCACGCTCCCCGAAGGAGCTTACAAGGGCAGCAGGGTAACATGAACATCAGATGTTATGACTGCAAAGACAGTAACAACAGCCAATTTAACATCTTGAGATGTAAGATCTCAAGACTACATGGAGCAAGAGATAATGTTTTAAAGGAACAGAAAGAAAGGATGTTCATAATCACAGTGTTTTAACAAGTTTCGAGCAGCTTCTATAATATATACAAAGTCATCAGGGTCAAGGTCAAGTCTGGCTCTCCTCAGGGAGTCGAAGGTCCCAAAGGGTTTCATGAGTGGCTTCAAGAAAACTGACCTCATATTCCACACTATTGTGTACGTTTATCTTAGTAGCTGCATATTCATAATAGAAATTAACAACGACAACACCAACAATAATAATAATAATAATAATAATAATAAGGCCGACTTTCATTTCTACATAATGCACCATACAAGTAAGAGATATAAGAGAGCTCTACATCTCTTTACCTACCTTTAGACCTTCTGGATGGATCATATGCACCTAAAAAATAAAATCTAATTTATTTGTTTTTATAATTGATTAAAACAGGGACAGGCACAAGTAAACATCACATAACCAACAAGCCTCAAAACACCACACAAAACTAGCAAATTTGACAAAATTAAAAAACTCTAATGCTTGTCTCACTTGAATATTGAGTTACTACTGAATCCATGATGTTGCAGTGTTAAGATACATTTCCTATCGTCAGAGGCACCAAGTTTCACCACACTAAGCAGAACCATCTTACGTAGATGATAACATCTAACATATTTCCACCTGATAAAAAGTGACAAACATTACGAGTTTATCCGTGTTAGCTAAGATAGCCAGCTAGCTAGCGGGCTACGCAGTGAAAAGAGTGGCGACTCTTTATCAGAGAGAAAAATACTATTAACTGGCACCGTCCACTCATCCATTACATCATCATTAGATTATGACCTAACTGCTCATGCATTACCACTGACTGGCCAGCGCTGGATTAGTGCGAAATGTGTGCAATCCAGCATTCCTTTTACATCCATAGTTAGCAATCGCCCTCAGGCCAAGAAAGCCAAATTCAAAAATACTGAACAATTTGATCAACTAAACTTGAAAGACCACGTTTGAACTACAGACTACAGACACGAAAACTCAGAATTAACAATAATAACTAACTAGAGCAGTAAAAACTAATCTATCATACATTAAAACACTATATGACACACTATGGACAAAAGTACTGGGATACCTACACTTAGGACATCTGTACAGCTTCCACTCTTCTGGGAAGCTTTCTACAAGATTTTGGAGTGTGTTTGTGGGAATATTTGCCCATTTATCCAGATGGGCTTTTGTGAGGTCAGGCACTAGTGTTGGATGAGAGGGCCTGGCTTGCAATCCTATGTTCTAGTTCCTCCCAAAGTTGTTTGATGGGGTTGAGGTCAGGGCTCTGTGCGGACGTTTTTCAATGCCAAACTCACCCAGCCAGGCCTTTATGGACCTTGCTCTGTGGACTGGGGCTCAGTCATGCTGGAACATGAAAGGGTCTTCCCCAAACGGTTATTGCAAGGTTAGAAGCATACAGCTGGCCATGCTTTCTTGCTATGATGAAAGGACTCAGAAAGTACCAACCTAATTCTTGGTGACTGCCACTGGGAGCATTTCATTGTTGTGAGGGTTGTTTTACTGGTTGTAATTTTGCATCTTCATGGCCAAGTCAAACAGTCCACCATTTGTCTTGTTTTATTTGTCCAGTCATACTGTGGCATGCCATTTGTTAGGAAGTATCAAAGAAATTAAACCAAACAAATGAACAATAAAATTTGTTCCACTTTTTAAAAGTTACTGTGATGTGTTCAATCATGTAAACAAAAACCCCAAAGCTCCATTCAGTTCAACTTTATTTGTATAGCGCTTTTTACGACGATGTTGTCACAAAGCAGCTTTACAGAAGTTTGAAAACATACAGTTACAACATATATGCCCCAGTGAGCGAGCCAGAGGTGACGGTGGCCAGGAAGAACTCCCTCAGGCTGGAGGAAGAAACCTTGGGAGGAACCAAGACTCACAAGGGGAGACTCATCTTCCTCCGGTCAAACAGTGTTTACAATTTAATAAGCTAAATACCAAACAGAAGCTAAGCATTGTTTGAGCTCTAGTCTATAAGGATGGTGCATTTACTGGAAATAAGCCTTTTTTAAAACTTACATAGCCCTTTGAAGAAAAATGATCCTTCAGTGGAAGAAAGTGTGCAATGATTCCCAGGGCCCACTTCTCCTTCTGTTCAAGGGAAGGATTTGTTCTATCAAATAAAAATGGATAAAAAATATAACCCAAATGGCCCAATAAGAACTAAAGGTCCCTTGGTCAAAATAGCACTATTGCAAAAGAAAAAAGTTGATAACAATAATTTATTATTTAGTATATATATAATATATAATTTATTATAAAGGCTCAGATTAAAAGCCAAAATAAGCAATATAGTGTGGATTCAACTACTACCAACTGTCAACCATCTACTCTACTGCCCTTAAAGAAGAGACGCGACCATTCAATGTACACTCGCCTGCCACTTTATTAGGTACTGCTAGTAAAAGCTTGGACCCCCTTTTGCCTTCAGGACTGCCTTAATTCTTCATGGCAGACTTTCAACAAGGTGTTGGAAACGTTCCTCACAGATTTTGGTTGGTTATTTGAGTTCCTGTTGCCTTTCTATCATCTGGAACCTGTCTGCCCATTCTCCTCTGACCTCTCACATCAACAAGGCGTTTTCATCCACACAACTGACCGCTCACTGGATATTTCCTCTTTTTCAGACCGTTCTCTGTAAACCCTAGAGATGGTTGTGTGTGAAAATCCCAGTAGATCAGCAGTTTCTGAAATACTCAGACCAGCCCGTCTGGCACCAACAAACACGCCACGTTCAAAGTCCCTTAAATCCCCTTTCTTCCTCAGTTTTCTTGTTTTCAAGTATTCTTGACCGCCTCTACACGCCTAAATGTATTGGGTTGCTGCCATGTGATTGGCTGATTAGCTATTTGTGTAAACAAGCAATTGAACAGGTGCACCTAATAAAGTGGCAGGTGAGTGTGTGAATAATATAATATGTGTGTAGGGAAAGAAAAGTTACTCAGTACAGAACCACACAACAGCCAACCCATGGGTTCATTTGTACTTCCCTACTAAAATAAAGTTTCGTAACTTTCCGCCTTTCTAACGGTCACGATGCTCGGATTGGTGACAGTTTAGTTTGAAACTTCACTGCTGACCATCTTAGTCAAAACTAATATTGATTTTCAGTGATTCCCTGTGTTCTGAATGTCTGTCCGTTTTCCTTCATTTGGCTCTGAGTTGTGATCTGCGGCCTACAGGTCAGTCAAAATCAAAGAAAACGAAGGATAGGAAGAGTCATTCCTTCTATTCGGACCAAGCCGGACTGACCCTGCCACACCAGCAGATCGCCCATGAGGCACTGGGGCAGATTCATAAGTCGGCCTTGACATCGCTACGTCACGCAAAATGTGCGACGCGTTCAATAAAACCACAGTGATGGGCGAATCTGGGTGTTTTAAAGGGAAACCCAAAGACTTTTACCAAGTTCAGAGCCGTTCAGTGTGAAACTCACAGAGTCCGAATGGGAGCCAGACGTCTGAGGAGGTTAATGCCCCTATACTAGCCCAGAAAGTGCCCAGGCCAAGCGAAGCTTCTGTTGGCTGTCAAAACAAAGGGAAACAAAGAAACAAGGAAAGCTGAAATTCTCAGAAATAGCGTTAACGGATTTTTAGGACAGTAGTTTTGGCGAATAACAGTAAATTGAGGGTAAAGAGGCTTTAATCTTTAATCAAGAAACAAAGTTTCTCTACCAGAAATTCATTTTACCAAAAAGTATTTAAACACCGACCATCTTAAAATGTTTAACTTTTTATTTTAGCATGTATGATTTAATTTCTCAATCAAATAATAATAATAATAATAATAATAATAATAATAAAGATAATGATAATAATAATAACGATAATTATAATAACAACAATAATAATAATGATAATGATAATAACAACAATAATAATAATAATAATGATAATGATAATGATAATAATAGCAATAATAATAATGATAATGATAATAACAGCAATAAAAATAATAATAATAATGATCATAAATAACAATAATGATAATAATAATAACAACAGCAATAACAACAATAATAATAATGGTAATGATAATAATAATAACAACAATAATAATAATAACAAGAATGATAATAATAGCAATAATAGTAATGATAATAATAACAATAATGATAATAATAATAATAATAACAACAATAACAACAATAATAATGATAATAATAACGACAACAATAATAATAATTATTATTATTATAACAATAACAACAATAATAATGATAATGATGATGATAATAATAACAACAACAATACTACTCCTACTACTACTAATAATGATGATGATGATGATGATGATGATGATGATGATGATGATGATTATTATTATGATCATTATTATTAGCAGTAATAGTATTTAACTAGCACTGATCAAATGTCACTGATCATATTTGGTATTTGTTTATTACTGAAACAATTTCCGTGCTAAAATTGTAACTACGCCATGTGAAAATCTAAACAGTAAATATTCAATTCTTGATATCAGTCGTTTGAACTGCACATTGACTAGTAAAAATTCAGTTTTTGTCATTTTCACATGTGTAAATTGAATTCTTTGTCAAATTTGTTGTAAATTGATAAATAGTGTTAAAAACTAAACCTCATTTCAAAAGTGTTATTTCAAACATGCAGTTAAAATCTCTGCGTGTCGCCTGATGGATTACATGCTAAACCCACTTTCTACACACAGAAGGGAGATCCGCCAAACACCATCTGAGGCAGGTCTGTTTATGTTCCAGCACGTGATCTTAGACCAGACCCTGGTCTTCTGCAGCCCTCTGTGAAATAAAGGAAACTTGGAGAGGCTCTTTCAGTTGTTCTGCTTCTGTGGAACCGGACTGTGGAGTTCACCTTTTACTAGACAGTCAAGCTCAGTGCTTTGAGGAAGCATCTAAAACTCTCTTTAACTTAGCCTTTAATTAAGACTCTGCATCTCCTTGGTATTTCTCTTTAACTCCACCTGTCGTTGTGTTGTCTACTCTAAAACATGATCACCTGTCTGCAAAGCACTCTGAGCTCTTATTACCTAAAACAAAAAAAAACAATATTTTAAATCTGAAATATCATGCTGTAACAAAGCATTCTGTCTTGGTCATTTTGAGTCCTGGTGAACACTGTTAGAGGCTTCAGGTTGGGTCGGCTTCAAATGGGAGGCTTTTATGTGCATTATAAAATCTGACAAGTAACCTGGCTGCCTTCCACTTTTAGTGTTGAAGAGTTTAACCACTAAAATTGGAAGGCAGCCAGGTTACTTATCAGATTTTACAGTGTACATAAAACATACACAACACAGAATGTGGTGTTTTTTTTTAACACACCTGTTTTAAGAGTGTAGCTACATTGGGAAATCTGATAAGTAACCTGGCTGCCTTCCTCTTTTAGTGTTTAAACAGTTCAAATGAAGAGTTAACAGCAGCTGACTGATGTTCAGTGAACCTGAACTTTAAAAACAACCCGTTTATGCATCCATTTACATGCAGGATAAACTGATTATTGTTTCCCAGTGGAGTAGATTTGTCTTTTGACAGGAACAGGCAACCCTCCAGATCCTCTTCATTGGTTTGGCATTACCTACATGCTAATAGTAGCACCCGGTAATCTCACTAACACACTGCTGAGCCAGCTACATATTATCATAACAGATCATCAGCAGCAATCTGCCCTCCCTCCAGGACCTGGAGGTTGGGCTCCATGAACAGATGTCACACTGAGCCCCACCTCCACAGGCCCTGCTAGTGTGGTGGCAACAGCAGCGTAAAAACTAGGCAATAGGCTGTAAAATTAGCAAGTTAATCCCTCACGTATACCGAAAGGTGTAAAATGGACACCCCCTAACATGACATGCAAATATGATGGTATTTGTGTATCTTTATTCCATGAAACAAACCACAAGCCACAGGTGTTAGCTGTATCTGAATCTGTGACTCCAACACCAGTCGACCAGAGAGCTGGAAGTGTGGAAAAAGGTCTGAACAGCAGAGCAGCTGCATGTAAAACACAGGCAAATAAGAGCTGGTGTCACCGAGGTGTTGTCTGGGCATGTAAAGACCCAGGACTCAGGCACGTTCCTTGAAGATTTGCTTCAGTATAGCCACCCATCTTTTTAAATGAACCTTTAAAGTGTGCAGTTTACTGTGGGTATTTACACATCAACAGAACACGCAGTGCTGACTGGCCCTTACAAACAAAACCACTGAAAAAAGAAACAAAAGAAGTAAACACTAACAGAAGGTGAAAACTCAAAAATGGAGATGTTTCCTCATTAATGCCTTCATCAAAAGTCCTCTGCACATTTCCTCTCTACACATCCCGCTCTTCTACTCGTCTCCTCTCACATATGTCCTGCTAACAAAAGAGTTTTACACTCGAACGGTCGGCTTGTAAAACTCTTTTTCCCTAAAAGCCAGAAAGAAACATGATTTTAAATATAAAAGATGACGGTTAAACAAAACGCTCGGTCTGGATCAGGGTCTCAAACTCAACCAGTAAAAGGGCCGTATTAAAAATCTCAACAAATCCAGCCAGCCGTGTTTTTGTGTTATTTTTACTTAGCATTTTCGCAGCTGTTTATTCAAACACTTGAACGTTTTAAAAATAAAAACAAATAGTTTTAAATGAAACAACGGACTGCATTATCTGCAGATCACTGTTAAAGCTCTTTAAATTTCCCCAGTGTACAGTAAGGTTTTTAAAACTGCCCCTTGGCTTGACCTAGACATCTGGCATCTTTATTTGTGGTGCTGTCCCTTCGGTGTTGAGGTGAGGTGGGGTGGTTTGGGGTGGGGTGGTTTGACATGGGGTGGTTTGGGGTGGGAGCACACATTACACTGCAGTGCATTCCAGAAACATCAGGCACATTTTCTCCACGCTGTCGCTCTTCCTGTCGCGCCTATCTCTCTCTCTCTCTCTCTCTCTCTCTCTCTCTCTCTCTCTCTCTCTCTCCCTCTCTCTCTCTCTCTCTCTCCCTCTCTCCCTCTCTCTCTCTCTCTCTCTCTCTCTCTTTCTCTTTCTCTCTCTCTCTCTCTCTTTGTCTCTCTCTCTCTGCGCCTCTCTCTCATTCTCTCTCTCTGCGCCTCTCTCTCATTCTCTCTCTCAGCGCCTCTCTCTCTCTCTCTCTCAGTGCCTCTCTCTCTCTCTCGCTCTCTCTCTCTCTCAGTGCCTCTCTCTCTCTCAGCGCCTCTCTCTCTCTCTCTCTCTCTCTCTCTCTCTCTCTCTTTCCCTCTCTCCCTCTCTCTCTCTCTCTCTCTCTCTCTCAGTGCCTCTCTCTCTCTCTCTCTCTCTCTTTCTCTTTCTCTCTCTCTCTCTCTCTTTGTCTCTCTCTCTCTGCGCCTCTCTCTCATTCTCTCTCTCTGCGCCTCTCTCTCATTCTCTCTCTCTGCGCCTCTCTCTCATTCTCTCTCTCAGTGCCTCTCTCTCTCTCTCGCTCTCTCTCTCTCTCAGTGCCTCTCTCTCTCTCAGCGCCTCTCTCTCTCTCTCTCTCTCTCTCTCTCTCTCTCTCTCTCTGCGCCTCTCTCTCATTCTCTCTCTCTGCGCCTCTCTCTCATTCTCTCTCTCAGCACCTCTCTCTCTCTCTCTCAGCGCCTCTCTCTCTCTCTCTCTCTCTCTCTCTCTCTCTGCGCCTCTCTCTGACCTCAAAACCACTGTCATACCTTTGACGGGACATTGACATTGTTTGTACCTTGATGCACAAAAAATGTGCCTACACAGAACCTTCGTTTCTAACAGTGCAGCTTTAATCGTTAAAGCTGACCAACATGGAAAAGACAGCAACAGCAACAAAGGCAGAAAGGGGAAAATCCAGAGAGGAGGGTCTAAAGAAGAAAGGCCAACACATGTTTCTTCATCACTGAAGAATCTCTTCTCCACTGTTTCTGAAGAGCTCCTCCATCTGCCCTGAGCTGCCCGAGCAGAGATGCTTCAATCTGCAAACAACAAGACGTTATCCTGTTTTAACTGTGAATAATTCCGACTTAATACGTTTCTCTAGAAGGGAGCATCTCACACTGAACCCCTCTGAACGACTCTGCTTAAAGCTGTCCGCCTTTAATTCTGTTCATCTCTTAATTCTGAGCTTTAGCGTTTTATTTTAGACAAAAAAAGAAGTCAAAAGGAGATTATCACCCAGATACCTTCAGCTCTTACGCTGAGAGTCAACGATCTGCATATCGTAAAACGCATCTAAACATCTGAGCTACCAACAGCTGACTAAACGCTTGATCAAACCTGCGATTATAGAGTTCCTTGAAAAGGCCGAAAGGCTAAAACCAACGTTTCACTTTTACTAAATGTACCCCTTAGGTAGAAATACAGGTACACACAATGTCTAGATACATGACACACGACAGTTGGGCCTAACTTGAAGTCAGTCTCATCTGCCCACTTTAAAAACTTTCTAACTTCATCCCTCTGTACTAAATATACTCCTAATATGACTAAATGAGGGCTTCATGACTAAAACGTGGCTTCATGACTTTAATAAAATGGAATGAGACCCCGCCCCCGACCCCAACCTTAAACCCTAAACCCAAATTTGCACAGCGCAACATTTAGCATCTACCACACCTGCTAACCGTAATACTGAATAAGACTTAAATGAAATGAAATTACGTTTATCATCACGCCACATCTGCACAGGTGGGAGGGCGAGTGAAAGTCGTAGATGCGTCATCCTCTTGTAGTGCTCATGCATTAATACAGTGAGCAGTGATTCATATTTTTAGCAGTTACAGTCCTGAAATCAGGGGGTGCTGCAGCCCCCTCAGCATCCCCACTCCCCGCGTCCCTGAAACTGGACTGGTGATTTTCATGTTAAACTACAACATTAAACTTAGTTTAGTTATTTTCTAGCCTGCTAACTGAAGTAGGAAACGAACAGTCAGCTAACAGCTGTAAGAGCTGCATCATTTCACTATTCCTCTAAGGTTTAACATGGTTACTCAAGACCCTCACAGGCCGGTCAGAGAGAAATGTCGCGGGGGGAGGGGGGGGGGGACGAAGAAAACGAAGAAAGATGGAAAGATGCTGGGTTTTCTGATCAAGCCTGGACCGATCAAACAAACGCTTCCGAAATAAATCTGACATCTCGCTGAATTTCCCTGAAACAAACTCAGTTTCACTGACTTGCATTGTGTGAAATATTATCAGCAGAGAAAAACGATCAAAACAACAGAGCAATTACATTTAATCTTTAAAATGTTTCACCTTTAAATGATGTCAATCGAATATCTATCAACAAATGATGACGATGATGATGTTTATTATTATTACTATTATTATCATCGAGCACACTATGTAGCATTACATAAAATCCCTGAAGTTGTAAAGCTCTGAAGGGTCTCAGCCATCAACCAGACCACCAACACTGAAGGCATAAATGACAGAGAAAGTCGCGATCGTGTTCTGCTTGACTGGAGTTTAAAGCTGTATGCCAGCTTAACTATTTTTCCTATTTCCCAGTAAAATGGTTCTCCATGATGTAAAATAAGTTCGGTAAAGAATCCTTTAAAATTGTCTGTAGCTCTAAAATGGATTCCACTCTTGTTAAAAGAGTCTTTTTTTTTGAGAGGCCTTAGATGGATTAAGGAGCCGGTGACCTACAGAGTCTGAACGAGTTTGTGCCTCACAGTTGGCTGGTGTAGCCATATGAGGTTGAGGTGAAAGGCTGTGGTTATGCCACCTCGCTTCAAAGGTGTTTTACAGGAAATAGAGTAAACAGAGGGGGCACAACTAAAACATGAAACTCGCTGCTCTTGCGCACTGGAGAAAAGATATAATATTTCAACAATATTTTAATACTTCAAATACTTCTACACTGCATTACTGGCAAGGTCCCTTTAGGGTGGAATAAAATGATGAAACATGTCCCGCTGGACCTTCTGACCTGCCCGCCTGAGAGAGCAGATGCATTTTATAAAACGTGGAAGCATTTTTTGGAATATGATGATGTAAATATATCTGCTATAACGTGTAGAGCATTTATATGAAGAATGGACGGATAACACCCTGAAGGAGAAGCGGCTTAGAAAATGGATGGATGGATGGATGGATGGACTGATAACACCTCAGCGATGCTGCACTGCTGCTTTATCTAACATGTCGTTTTATAGATGTAGAGAACGCTGTCCTGCTTGCTGAGCTGTGTGTTTGTGTTTCACCATACCCCAACCCAGCCCAACCCCACCCCACCAACACGCCCACCCTTTCCCATTCATTGTATTTTTCCCTTTTCTCTGTATCAGAGTGAACATTCAAATATCAAGCCGTAGGTCTAAAAGCTTTTTACCCTCATCTCCCGAGCACCACACTCTACTTCTCAAAGTCAGTTCACTCAGCCCACGATCCAGCCTGGTAAGAGACACTCAATCAGCTTCTGCTCCTTCATTTATGCAGCGTTGTATTCTTGGAAATGGTGTCTTATCTCTTAATCTATCTTAAGATCATCAATACAGAGAAGTCCACTTAATGAAGTCTGTGGCTTCTGTCTGTTGGGTTTGTGCCATAAAACCAGCTTTGCTTTTATCTTCTGTTCTCATACTTTGTTCATAGTTTACAGCAGTTCAGTGTCGTTATAACCTTATCACAGAAAGCTCCTCCACAGTGTCAGAAAAAAGGTTCTGGGCAGGTAAGGTACAAGCAATGTAAGGCATGCCCTCAAAGGTGCAGCAAGGGTCATAAGGTCCAGCTGTGCACCTTAACCAGGTTTCAGAGGTACACTGCATTCTCTTTTACATGCAGGAAAAACATATTAGGTTTAAAACGTTTAAAATGAAAATATAAAGGCTGGAGGCACGTCACCGTATATTTAGTCAACAAAAAATATAGAAAATAGTAAAAGTTTCTTTGGCTTTTTGGTGGAGTCCAGTAGTCAGTAATGATGTTTGCGTTTTCCTGATGGGTTGATATCACAGTAATAGTTCCAAAAGCTGTTGATTCTAGACACATTTGATGGTTTGCTAAAGGGATCTGAAGGTATACAGGAAACTAGTGGTCTCTAATGGCAACCAGTTTTAATCCGAATGGTTCTAACAGTCTTTTCAGCAGGAACAAAGGCTGGAGGTAAGACAGTGTGTATTTAGTCATGCTTTTTGGCATGTCTGATTGTGTTAACACTGCTATGCACAGCTATGTGTTTTCTGATGTAACTGATGTTTCTGAAGTGTTCATCTGACTTGTATGCAGTGCAAATACTACAGATGAATTAGCCTTTAGCCATGATCACCCATACAAAGCTCAGCTCAGCATTTGGAGCTATGTGAGAAGCATGTGCTTTGCGGTACATGTGCATGTTTTGATATGGATAATCTATATTTACCCAAACAGGCTTAACCTTGTTATCTCTTGATGGCTTTTTATATTCTTGTTACCATTCCTCCCTTTTCCTAGACCTGAGCCTGTGGTTGGGATGTAAGAAAGAAAGCTGCTTAAAAAAGGCAACTTACACCTCTGTTTCAAAAAAAAAAAATCTGTGATTTCCAAAAAGAATTTCAAATTTTGAATTGTCAGACTACTGGACAATTTTCCACTTTGCCTCAGCTTGGCCCAGAGAAGGTGGCAGCATTTCTGTTTATATTTGTTTTTTCTTCTTTACATTTTAGCGACAAACTGTGTTCACATACAGGGGTGTTCAGAAGCATGATTTTCACTACACAACTGTATCTGTTTTCATGCAGTGTTGTCCGAGGGCCTGAAGATCATGGCCGGCCAATATTGTTTTTTTGGCCTTGTCCCTTGCATACAGAGAATTCTCCAGATTCTCTAAATCTTTTAATGATATTATGTTCTGTAGCTGATGAAATCCCCAATCCACAAGATCATCTTTACTTCTGAAAGCCTCTCTAGGATGTTGTTTTTATGCCCAATCATGTTACTGACCTGTTGCCAATTAACTAATTATTTTTTTAATTTTTAAACTGAAAATGGGCAAAAATCTTTCAAAAAAATGAAAAACTCTAACAGAATGTAGTACAATTTCTTATCCACCTAAAGATACTAAAGACGTACCGTGTGACCAACAATAAGAGAGGTGCTGCCTCAGTGACAGTTTAGTGCTTTTGATCCCTAAAACTGTATGTGTCTTATAAATTAAAATCAAATTAAATTACACCTACAGGCACATGCACAGATAAGGGTGGGCTTTAGTCTCCTGAACTCTGGTCCTCAGCCTGTGGAAGTGCACAGACTGGTTGCCATGTGTAATGACTGTGCTTTGAGGCTATTCTTCAAGATCCCTTTCAGCGAGGCGAGGCTCAGAGTTGCCACGGGAATAAAGCTATTGAGCGCCCCATCTGGTGCAATACCACCCGCCTGTGGGACTTCACCTCAGTTAACCCCGACCTGTTGTGCATGCATGCATGACCACATCACTGAAAGTCCCAGCCTCAAAGCACCGATAACTTTAGCCTCGCATTCTATAATGAGGTTATTTTGAATAGCAACCAATAAGCCTGTCTGGAAGGGGCAAAAATGACTTTGTAAACCAAAAATAAAAAACAAACAAACAAAAAAGGCTTTTATTTCTGCTCTTCTAAACTCTTAAATAGTTCTCTATACTCTTAAAAAGATGGTTCTTTAAGGGTGTTTTAGTAAAGACAATGGCTTTATATAGAACCATGAACTCCCAAAGAACCATTTACATGGTTAAATTTCTGCTGATAATAAGGCTTATTGGTGTTTCTTAATAATGATAATAGGATGTGTATTGGATAAGCCTGTTATAAGACCACAATTACAATGGCATTATAGCAAAAGATGTAAATGTGTGTTGAAGAGTGAAATGACTCCCTTTAGCACTATCAGTTATGCATAGTTATCATATATTAAAGCATGAGTAAAACCACTGTAAATTACAGTAAATTTCTGGTTGCATTAATTACACAGTAATATACACATTAAGAGCCAATGATTGTAAAATAGTGACTGTATACTGTCACTTCACCATCGCCTCAACCACAGGACTACTGTGGTGTAGCTGTCTTCTGCAGGCCGTCGTTCATGTGTGCAGGTGTGCTGGATCGGACTCCTAATTAATGTCTTTATTGTTTATTTGTTTGATTCTCTCAGAACCTGCAGGTTCAGGGGGGTTTCGAGCTCTACTCAGCTGTGTGTCTGGGGTCGGGATGATGTTGTCTGACCTCTTCATCTGTGGAGGTCTGTGTCACCGTCATCTTTGAGCATAATCTACATAGAGGAAAACAGACTATAACACACTTCCATCATGTTCATGATGTCTAGAACTGATTGGAGCTCCTTATGTAGATGTATGTTATATAATCTACATACCATGTATATATTCTTCTCTTTTATAGGCCAGGTTGGACAGTTGGTGGAGGAGACCGAGCCAGAGGAGCCCCAAAGCTCAGTATGGCCACTCATCTGTTAGTACAGCAGCCACAGAGGAAACAAGACTGACCAATCTCACTCAGCGTCATTTAGGATGGACATTCTGAAGAGATTCAGCTCTAAAAGTGAAAGTCAAAGAGTAAGAAAGTATGCAGAGAAACAGATGGACTACAGCCTGTAATCGTAGAACTACAAAGTGCTCCGTTATAGTAAATGGAGCTTATAGAAGTGGCTGATTGGTGTATATTTAACATCCAAGAGTGGAACTGCAGTCAACAATGCATTCAATAGGACTAAACACTGCCATAGACATTCATCATCCAGTCATAACAAAATACAAGCATAATGATTATAAACGCATGCATGTTAGAATGTAGGGATAAAAGGTTAAAACATGTCGAGAAAACAAATCAGAATGTAAATAAGACCAAAACCCTATCATGGTGCCTTCATTCACTCCCTCTGAATGCATTGCAGATTGTAGTTCCACTGTCGCGCACTGCTGCCACAAGGCAACAAGGACATTTTTATGATTTTATATAAAACCCCTAGTGTTAAAACTGGCTTTATTTATGAAAAACCCGTTTTCCTTCATGCAGGATGTTTCAGTTTTTTTCTTGAAGTTGTATGTGGTACGTTATGCGCAAACCTGGAGAGCACCTCATAAGCCAGGCCTCACTATGTGATGTGTATGAAAGAAGAAAGCAGCACAGACTATAAACAGGATGGCTTACAATCAGAAAAATGTATGCCATATTTTACACAATGCCTCCAGTTGCCCAAAGGAGTCAAATAAAATTTACTTTCATATTGTTGTCATGCACAAAAGGAAATTATAATAATTGTTGCCATATGGAAAAACGATGCAGTAAAGGCTTAATTCTTTGTATAAAAATAACAATAATAATGTAGCTGTAGTACTGAATAGGTATCAAACAGAAATAAAAACTCGGTCACATCCAGTAAAATTTAAACGTCACAGGTACCAAAGAGGGTATATAATGAACAAATGTACCACTAGATGGCGCACCTGCACATTCAATTCATTTAAAAAAAGCTGCCTGAGTCTTGAGAGCTTAGTTTTTTTTGTTGTCCACAGATTCAGTCTGGCCTTCCTAAAACTGGGAGCTGTTTTTGGTTTGATGAGTAGAAAAAAGTGAAAGCCTTCATGATTTAAGACCCTTTTAAATTGCGTTTATGGGGAGATACAAACATTAAAAGCAGGCTGGGTCACAGACTAAGGTCTTACGGCTTGATCAGCACCAATATGGGCTCAACTCAACAACCCTATCAAAAATTTTGTCAGCGCACAGTGTGTTTATTTTAATTGTAGTGCAATCTTTCCTGATGCTGATGTTTTTGAGGATGATAGGTGTTCATGTTGAAAAATAATGAATCATATGTTATATATAAGGCTCATGTAGGCCAGAGTGAGGGTCAAAGGTAGCGATTTGGACGATTAATGTAGTAATTAATAGTGAATTGTACTGTATATTTCTCTCTCTCTGTGTTATATGTACAGTACTGTGAAAAGGATCAGCCTTCATTTATTTAACTTACAGTTAAAACTGATATTAAGTACAAGTCATTGAGTGCTGTGTTGATATATCTGAGAGAAACATACATGCTATTACCTTGAGTTAGACCCAGCAGACCTCTCTGGACTCCCGTTATAATAAATGGTGCCAAACATTATTGTTTAACTATGTATCCTAAACGGGCAACGATATAAAGATCATCCACTTTAGCAGAACATCTTATACATGCGTGTGCTTTGTGTGTATGTAAATGAGCATTCATGTGGGTCTCGTGTGTGAGTGAGTGCACGAGGCCTCAAGGCCGTTATTTGATTTCACATTTGTGGCCCACACATATTCAGCCGTATATCTTATCATGGGCAGCAGTGACTCATGACAAGGACATATTTTAAAAACACTGGCTGTATCCTGGGTTTTAACACAGGAAACTCGAAATGATGTCAAAAGGCCTCGAAAAATGGTAAATTCTGAAGAAATCAGTATTGCAAGGCAACAAGATGGGATTGTATTTAACAGTGTTAACAAATGAAGAGTCAGTGGTTACTCAGAACAATACAGGTCCTGGGTTTGGCCCTATCCTAGATCCTAAATTTGTGTTGTATTATTTTTTTCATGGCATACAAATGCATATAACATATATACTGCTACATATTACAAAATATGACATGGAGTTGAATCGCTGGTTTAATAATTCCATTAATGTTCTTTTATAAGCTTGTGTAGGCCAGGGTGAGGATGATAGGGTGAGACCAAGACAGAGGATGAATAGATGGGTAGGCAATTGTAATAAAGAAAACGAGAGGTTGATTTGGATGATAATGTAGGAATTAACAGTGAACCTTGTTGTATAAATCCGTGAGCAACACTAAATGTTGTGTCGTGTGCAAAAGCCAGAGACTACCCTACATTTATTTCATTTTCAGTCATTTACATGACCTGTGCCCACCAGTGGGCCCAAAGATTTTTATTCACTTCTATAACCTACGAATAGCTCACCCAGGTTGCAGTGAAGTCCCTGTAGTTACTGATTACTAAGCATTAGTATGTAATAAGCCTGGGAGTTTACAGGGTTTAAAAATTTGTGGTGTCACGTACCAAAAACAAAGCTTTATTTCCATATTTGGAGTTTATGGACCTACCAATATTAACAACGTTTACATGCTATATCTAACTCTTTCAGTTCTAGAAAACTTGGAAAATTCAGATTTCCATGATATGAGCCCTTTAAGAGCATGAAGGTAACAGGTTGGGGCAAAATGTGCACTAATCATTTTTTCTATTTTCACTGTTATTTCCTGTTTCCGGCTTGCGTGACCATGAACAGAGGGTGAGAGAAGTGGAGAAAGCTGTTCGCTTTCCTTCTCCTTTAGTCAGGACTCGTGAAAACACCACAGAAACGGCTGGTTGAACTTTGGATTTCACAGAGTGGGCTTTGTAGTGTCAGCCAGTTTCCTGACCAGTGCTATCAGCAGTGAGGGAGACTCCATACCAGAGCACACAAACAAAGCACTGAGCTGCTAAAAACAGCCACTCGGTTATCCGGAGCCCAGTTCGATCTCAACCCTTTAACCCTTAAACCTTGTATAT
>NC_051219.1:13101903-13124403 GCF_015220715.1 Pygocentrus nattereri | reverse complement strand
GGTCTTAAGTCCCCATCTGGAGCTTTGTGGCACTCAAGCTCACTGTCTCCTGCAATTGGGTGTTTATTTATTCATTCACTTGGTTTTATTATATAAGAAAGAAAAACGTCAGGGCACATTGTTTGATGACTGCTAAAACTGGGCACTGTGGTTCAGATAGGATGAAGGGTTTTGCTTGTGTACAGTACCAACCAGGCTTTGATGACACAGGAACTTGAAGGCCTCGCCCATACTGACATTTTCATGCATGTGATTTACTGGGGGTGAGTTCAGGAGAAGGAACTTTGTGTGTGTTTTACAAAGGAGCAGAGATGGTGTGACATAGATGGGGAGCAAAAGAGATGCTAAGAAGGTCCAAGCAGACACCAATTAGTAGTTCTGCTAACTGGTAGCCCACTATATTTGATTAATTGTTCATGTGGCTAAAATGGGCCGGACACAGGCGTCGTTGCTCAAGGACTCATCGTCAACAGAATCTGAACCAAAACAAGCACTTAACCAGAAATGGCGCTGAGGTGTTTTAGCTTCATGGGCCCTGGACGCCGTTAAGCACTGTGGCTTCTGTTGTGTTGTTTTGACGTTGTTCAGCGCAGCCCATTTCAGAAAGGGGGAGTGAAATGTGGAAGCTATTACAGTAGAGGGGGGTTTGGAACGTGCATTGGTCTTCTCAGCTGGCGTACGTTTAGTGTGCCATAGGCGCCAGTGTTGTGCCAAGGTTATCCATCATAAAGCCGCCTGGGCACTGGACTCAGAGGTGAACTCCCACAGCACTGTCAGTCACTTCTGTTTTTCAGCTCTTCATAACCGAACCGTATACACCCATCCCGAAGCTCGCACTCTTATTTTCTTTTGTTTGTTTTGGCCTTTTGAACCATGGCCCTTAAGCAGAATTCTTTTCAGTCAGGCTTTGTTGTTGTTTTTCAGATTCTGCACCTAGAATTGATGCTTCTTGTTGCAGTTATCACAGAGCATCGGAGAATGTGGATTAGTCCGGCTAAAAACTGGGCAGTGGAAAATACTGTGCTGTGCTATGAAGTGATATGTCACTTGGCAAGATAAGCTCTTGGATTGTAGGATGATAATAGTGAGATTGGTATGGAAGGCATAAAGTTATTTCATAGGTCTCCCTTTAATTTTCAGTTTGTCAGTTTTTGATGTCTTCAGATTTTAAATCAAATCCCTCACGATGACTGTTTATATCTTAACCATTTAAAAATACAGAAAATATAAAAAATTGGACGAATTCCCCCTAAGGGCTATTTCAAGGGAAAAAACTGGTCTCTCACAGGCTCTCTACTATTGTAGGGAATGTTTTTCAAATTATTTCATTATATGTTTTAACATTATATATATATATATATTATATCTATCTGTATGTCTATATATATATCTATATCTGTCTGAATTTTTCTGTTGTTTTCAGTTTTTGGCATAATTTGAAAATGCATGTTGTCATTTACATTGTGTGTAAATTTTATGAAGAATGGTCCAAAAGAAACGACCCACAATGACTTTTTCCTGTAAAGTTATAATTTTATATATGAGGTTTTCTTCCGACATATATATATATATATATATATATATATATATATATATATATATATATATATATATATATATATATATAAACTGTGCTGTGAAAAAAGAAATCTGCAGGGATATTTTTTCACATCTCCAAAGTTGTAGAAGTTGGTTGTATTTTCTGCTTAAGTACTGTTTATCTGATATAGACAGATTTGCTGGTCTACAAGCTCTTGCATGGTTGTTAGGAGTCCCGCTTTCTCTGTTTCCTTTAATCATTTTTGAGCAGTTTTTTCAATTTGACTTCATTATTGGTCATTTTGGATGGAAACTAAATAAACGAAGGCTGATCTGGAACGTTTGCACATATAGACTGACACTAGAATGCTAAGCTCACTGAAGCATGCGCTGCATATCACATTTTTACACTGTGTTGATCATTTAAGATCAGATATACATGTATATATTTATTTGATCATTCTTAATTGTTTAAAGTCACAGTGTTTCCTTCCACTGTATTAATCCCCCTCTCCCGCTGCACTTTGACCCTGTTGTCATAACAGCAGAGTAGAGTTTCAGTGCTGGAGGAGCGTTTAGTGGTAATGATAACGGATGTGTACGGATAGCCTGTCTGCTGTTGCTCTGTCGTATCTGAGATCACATTACCTCATATTTAATTAAAGCCTCCCTCCTCTGGAGCTTATTTATAGCGTGTGGCCCTGCCACCGCAGGCCTCATCAGGGACGGGTGGTGATCAGAGTGTTTAGCTGCTGATCTGAGAGCAGCTGTGTGTTTTGCTGTTTGATGGTTGAGGGAAGAGAAAGGATTAGGGTGAAGGATTCTGGTTGTAGATCATCCTCTGACTAGGAGCTGGAGCTGATGTGACTGATAATGACATGCTGTGGAGCAGTGCTGAGGTCATACTGAGTCCATTTTTAGGTCAGCGAGGTCGGAGGTCATTGCTGGTTAGTATTCTGCTCAGGGAGGGCGAGAGGTAGTTTCATGATGATGCATTTTTCATGGAGACCCTGAAACACTGCCACTTGTGTTTGTCACCATACTGTTGCTGTAATCATTAACTCTGTATATGTATATGTGTGTGTGCTTGTGAGGCCCATTCAGCCTTCAGAGCATAACTCATGTGTTGGTGGTAGCCTTGCCAGACATAAATCAGCCCATCCTTCACCTTCTGCCTCAGTAGAATTCCATCTGTGTGTTGAACACAGGTACTGTTCTTTGCTGCATATGTGTGCATATAGTTGTTTTGGTGCTAATGGGTAAATGTAAGGGTTTGGGTGCCCCTGGTCACGTTTGAACACCCTTGGTTAATGTTATTTGACCGAGGGTGTGCAAGCTTTTGTGTATGACTGTATATGCTTGTTGTATAGCATGCGCATCAATATGTGTGAGTCCATGTACTGTATATCTGTTCCTTTACCAATCTGCCTGAGCATTTCTCTCAGAGCCTCCCTCTTTATCTCAGGGACAGGCCTGGCAGGCTGTGGCATTTGCTTTGCTGAGCTGTGTGCAGATTCACTGCAGAGGCCTTGAACACCAGACAAATAAGCCATTCACTGGCTAGATAAGATCCCTGCGTGTGCAGCGCCAGCCTGGGCTTGGCCCAGCCCTGCTGACGGGGCATGGAGCCTGGAGCCTGGAGGACTCGGTCAAGGCTGTCTGATGTCTGTTATGTAGGATTGAGGAGATGATACATTTAGACACAATCAAGAAGGACAGACACACAGTTCTCATAGGCAAGTGTGTGACTACCATAGCAGTGCCTGTGGGCAGTTCTTTGCATGTCAAACATGACCAAGCTCCTGTCTACTTGAATGAGGAAAGCCTATAAACCCCGTATTAATATTAGAGCTGAACCATTTGAGGAAAATAGCAAATTGTGATTTTGCCAGGTCGATGAGGACACCCTTTTTTCAGGCTTGAGGCTTGAATGCTGAATGCAGAGTGCCAAACTACCAGTTGACAAGCTTTGTGTTATTAGGTAAAAGTTTCCCCAATTTAAAACGTGTTAAGGCAGTTCTGAATGATTAAAATTGAAGTTCTTCCGGTTTGAAAATTGCATCTTTGTTATTTTTTACAGTGACTGTTTTGTTATTAACAAATGAGGCTAACATTTCAAAAACCTATCACTAGTATGACAAAATGGGAAAAAATGGCTGAAATAACACAAAGTTATTCTGGATACTATTCAGGTAAATATGTCCATACCAAGCAGACCAACACCACTTTCCTTAATGGCTGATTCTGTTGTTACTCATCAGATAATTGGTACATTTGGGATCACTCCCAGTTACAGAAATAGTGCACTATATAGTTATTTTATGAGTGTGTGTGTGTGTGTGTGTGTGTGTGTGTGTGTGTAATGTGTTCAGATGAAATTCTCCAGATAAATCCTTCTTTCGTTCTATAAATATTCTCCAGCCAGTTCACTATATTGCAGTATATATAGTGCAATTCAATTGTTTGTTTTGTTTTTTGAGAATTTGCCTTTACCAACAAGAATGACTGTTGCTGATAGTTCAGTGTGCTGCATCCTGCCTCTTGGTCAGTAATATTTGGAAGGGAAAAGAAAGGTCAGTTAGCTTTGGCTAATGGTAGTCTGATGACGTTCCTGGTGTGTCTGGCCTATATCTAACTGCACTGCTGGAGGCGTTTCTAGAATAGTTCCATGTTGAAGGGAACAAACTCCGGGTGAACAGCAGAAGACCTTTTTTTTGATGCCAAAATTAGAAACGTGTTTACATCTTCTGCCCTTCATTTTGTTTTAGAAACCTCTCCTGGAACAGATATAAATTGTCCCTCTGCCGAGGGTCATCCCGAAGCAAGAATACAGGAGATCATTCACAGGAAATCACTCACACAGCTACTGAACCAATTACGTCCTTAAGACTTCATGGCTTCTTGGCTCATATGACTCATATTGACCATGCTGCTATTATATTTAATGGCATGCTTCTTATCTTTGGACTAGTAGGATGTGCTTAAACTTAACCGAACTAGGGCTGTCAGGACTGCTGGGTTAAGTTAACTTTAGAAAAGAATAATTTATTAAAATGTGTTTTATATATATATATATATATATATATATATATATATATATATATATATATATATATATATATATATATATATATATATATATATATCAGCAGTGATTAATTGGTCTTGTGCATGATGATAATGTGTATTTTAAATTCTGTTACTGGATTTGCTTACAATAAAAACCAGTCAAATGGGCACATCTATTTATATACATATAACATTTTTTTAGCCCTTTAAAAGCCAGAGACGTACATACTAAGCCTTATTATTCAGTAACTACAGGGACTTCAATGCAAACTGGCTAATCTATTCTTAGGTTATAGAAGTGTGTAATAGAACTTTGGGCCTGCTGGTGGGTCCTGGCTTTTTAAGGGGGGGTAATAAATGATTGTTCAAGTCTTCTTACTTTTCAAAGAAGCTTTGAAAGTGTTTGCATGTATTAGTATCCTTTAGATACGATGTATTTTATCATTGGACCTCCTTGATTAATTGTCCAAACACTCCGAAGCTGACTCGATTACTAATCTAACTGACCGAAGCAGACCAACAAGTCGGTATAAAACGGTATGGTGGGTATAAAACATCGCCGTGTAATTGTAAGTATTCAGTATAATGTGTTTTGAGTGGCCTTCGATTATTCGGCTTGTTCTGATTCTTATTGTACATTCTAGAATCTGAACTTCTGGAATGTTGATGTTAATAGTCCTCTTTCATGTGATGTCTGAATCAGGTGAGCGAACCGCTGGTTTCGGTTTGGAGAACAAACAGTAGACCAGGTTGAATGAAGTTTACAGAGAATATAGTAAATGTATTGAATGTTTGGCCTATTTTAATTGTAGAAGCAGTTCAAAGCTCAATTTCTTTCATTGTGTGTTATGAGGAAGAAAAATACTAGCAAACCGTTACAAGAAACTATTGAATTTCTGGAGCTGTTTAGTACTTTTATACTAATCTGTAGTATTTTCTGTGCCTATAGTAGTAGTAATAGTGCTGCCTTAGAGTAATCCCTAAATAACTCTGTAATACCCTGAAATAAACCATAGAAAGTTATAATAAGAGTACTGTAAGAATCCTGTAGAAATTCCTTTAGTTACTACTTTAGTTGTTTAGTTTAGTTAATCCCTTTATTACTACAGTTATTTTTCTTAAGGAAAGGGAAGCAAATTCTCTGTCAGAAATATACATGCATGCATTTTGTATTAGTTGCAGAGTAGTAACTGAATAATAAACCTGGTTTTGCATAGCTGTCGGATTAGATAACGGCATGTTATTTGTTTACACTGCCTTGATTGTCTCGCTTGTCCTCCAAAAGGAAACAGGCAGTGTGTAACCATAGTAACAGACATTTTGATAACTATAGGGGTCTATTGAACGCATGGAGAGAGCTTCGACTGATGATAATGAAGGTTCAGAGAGGGTATCGTCTTAATCATGTCCATCGGTCCTCCCTTTGGGGTGAGCATTACAGTTAAGTGCCTCTCTCACATGATTGCAATGCAGTGAGAAGGGGGGGCAGCGATGCATGAAGAACACCACCTCAGCAGAGAGCAGAAAGGGCAGTTATGCTGATGTCCAGTCAGCTGACAGAGATAAAAAGCCTGGTCCAGAGCCTGGACCTGCTGAGCCTGGGCCAGTCATGTTGTAACCAGTGTGTAATTATTAACTCTTTGAGGTGCGCTCACACGATGTCTCTCCGAAACACGCTCCCTGAGTACACATAAGCCATCACTCACATTGACTGGATGCCTCTGTTGGCTCTATAAATAAATGCACTCTGTCTGAGAGAGAAAGGCTGCACTGGAAGAGTCTATAAACACAAGACAACACTATAAATACAATTTGCACATTGTGTGTAGTGTAGTGGGCCTTTCAACATGAATATACATACATATATACTTTATTTATTTATTTACAGTAATATTTCTATATGTGATATAAAAATAACACTGGGCTGCCATAATAAAATGACATTAATGCACATAAAATCACTTAGTTAGCATTAATATTACTGATATTTATCCCGATGTTAGTGTTTTCCAAGCATATAATTGCTTACTGCCCAAATAAATTGCTTTTCTTTTTCTAAAAGACTTTTTTTCAAGTGCGTAAGACTTTTGTTCGTAGGCAGTACTGTGCAGACATCCACCCTTCATTTACTTAAATTTACCGTTAAAAACAGCCATTAAGAACAAGTTATTCATTTTTCACCTTCAGGGAAAAAGCAGAACACATATTTAGTAGGAAATGACACAGAAGCCTCAACAAGTAAATATTTTTTTTTTCAGTAATTGTTTTTTTTTTGACTTTCTTGCCTTTATTATAGCTTCTATTCTTTTCTGTGTACTTGCTTTCAGTTTTTAAAGGCCTATTTGCAGGGATGCTTTTCCACAGCTCTAAAGTTCAGTCTTAGAAGTTAGTGGCAGTTTCTGTTTCTCATGATCCAAGTTAATCCCAAAAGCATGTATCTCAATAATGTGTCAGTAGACCTGCAGTACTGCTGTTTTATCCATGTCACGCTGCCCTGTTTAGCAGTCTCTGCTCTCTTCATTAGTCAGTGCAGCGTTGTCATGAGCTGCTGGCACATTTCGCCAAATATAGAACCTATAAACTGGCCAAGAGGTCAGTCATTCATACAGATTTGCTAAGAGGTGTTGCGTATTATCAGTTTTGCATGCAATGCGTGTTAATGCTAGGCTGTGTTTGTAGGGTACAGCAGTGCTGGAGGGATGGATTAGAGGCTGATCATTGAGCTGTAGCTCCAGCTCTGCTCCCTCCTCTCCATCACTGAAGCAATGGGGGGCACAAAATGGCTGCCTGAGCAGCACATCACCAAAGATGGATTTATTAGCCTGCCGTTGGCATGACAACGGTGCCTGTAGATGGGACAGAAAATTGTTAGTAAATTGTTACATCTGTTCCATTTTCTCCTTCCAGCTCGGAGCTGCCATGTGTGGTCTGGGTGTTCGTTTAACACTGTCTGACCAAGCAGCACTTACAGCACCAGAGACAGGACATGATTTTTTTGTTTTTATGTGTACAGTGTGAATCTAGATAATACGGAAGATTACTGACATTAAACGTAAATAATTTAGCCTTAAATACTGCATTGTCACATTGTTTCTATGACATTTTCTGAAGAGAAAAAAACCCACTTTATGACTGTTTGGTACGTCACACTGATCATTAATGGTTAGTAGTTTGTTGAGTTTGACTGAAGGTTAAGTGGTTGAATTGGAAGCAATAGTCCAAATATACCAATCGTGATATGCTGTGCATGAATCCCACTGAAGGAATCCATTTTTGAAGGAATCCATTATAATTTTGCTAGAAAGATCCCAGCTGGAATACAGTATCATCTGAGATATATCATTCAGAAGGCTGGCGACCCACCTTGTTGCCTTTCCAACTCTGGATTATAATTTATTAACTTATTTTCTTGCTTTCTTGGATTTATTTTCCAAGTTTTGGCAGCACGGCCTCCAGATTTTACACCCATAAAGTGAGATTCACGAGCTGGGTATAGCATTCGAAGCATGTGTTTGTTTTACGAAGCCTTAAACAAACGCGTCAGTTCAGGCCGCGCTGCTGATGACGTCATGTTGCGATTTTGGCCCGGACAGCCTAGGGACCGAGACTGATGGTAAATTAAAGACAGGCTGCTGAGGAGACAGCCGGCAGAATGAAAAAGGCCCATGCGAGGTATGTGGGGAGAGTTTTAAAACTCTGTATTGTTTGCGAGAACACATGGACCTCTTGAGTTTCGGAGTTTGCACCGTTAGGAATTTGTAAAATGTCTCGTAATGATTTTGATTTATTGCTTTGGAATTGTTAATGACATCTGAACGTACATAAACATTTTGTTGACCGAGCTGTGAAAACCCAGAGGGCCAGTTTTGCCAGATACAGTTTAAGCCTTGTCCTAGAGTAAGAAGTATTTTCAATGAGGAATCACTGCTGACAGAGAAGTGTAGTCTTAGATGAGGCCAGAAAACAGGTCTTGAATGTTTTGGTTAACCTGTGGAGAGCTGTAAGTTTCAGGGTATGTTTTACATTAAGGAAATTCTTAAATGCCTTGAAATAATTGATCTATTCACTGCAAATGTTATGGTAATTTTCACGTCCAACCTGCGCACTGTTGTGTAGATATATGACCATGTACTCTTTGTCATGATTAATATAGGAGCTTCATATTTTCCTTCGCTTTTTCCACTGTGTGTTCCATAAGCTGGAAAATGTGCAGGCTTAACATCATTCCAGTCTTCATGAGCTCCAAGACTGCACTTCAGTAAAGGACGTGGCTGTGCTGTAATGAAATGTTTCCCCGTTAAGCAGCTACTGTCCTGAGCTTGACCTTTTCAACTGGGGGCTTAAGAGGTGGGGGTGTGGGGGGAGGCTGCAGGAACAGGCTGTGGGAGAGAGCGAGTGAAGGAGATGATACATGACTGGAGAATTCAATCAGTGCAAGGAAGAGGATGTTGTTAAAAGCCAAACAAGAAAAGAAAGTAAGAATAGAGGATGAGAAAAGGGAAAACAATAGGAAGCATGAAGGAGAATTTAGCTCGTTGTAAAGCCATCAGCGTTGGTGCTAATTGGTAAGAAGCAAGTATACTGAGCTTGTGTGTGCTCTTACCAGTGTGTTCACTCTGTCTTTCATGGTATTAGATCAGCCTTCTAACAGGCAGGTGGCTCTGAAACTCACCATGGGACCGATCCTAATCCAGCGGGCAGATTTGCTTTATTTTAGAACAGAGAAGATACACTAACACTCTACTTGTGAGAACCTGTAAGTACTAGATTACATTAAAGAATCCACATCTATCCACACTCATTCAACAACTGTACTGAATGAATGTGGAGAAATGTGGATTTTCTTCTGTTAGTTGATGTATTGTCACTAGGGGTAGGCAATGTGACGATATTCATTGTTTATTGTGATAACACCATCATCATCATCATCATCGTTAACCGCTTAGTCCAGATAGGGTCGCGGTGTGATAACACCATATTACATCACAATATGCTTTTCCAAGCATATGATGGATATCGTTAATACCTAATCAAGACTGGTCAACTGCGTGTTTTGGTACATAGAGAGCATTTAGTGCAGTGCAATATAAATAAAAATCTTTGTATTCATAGTTTTTGATTGTTTTTTAAAATGCTTAACATATTGGCTTTATTTGTTTTTGTTTTATTTTACATTGAGCAAATCATGGCGCATTACATGTGCTGATGGATGTTTACTTCTTTTCATCAAGCTGAAAATGTTTTGAAGCATCATGCTTCGTCATGTCACTCGCTCTTAGTTGTCACTCATTGTTGTGAAAAAATTATTCATTCAGCACCATTGAAGCTAAGCACTAAATGCTATGAGTGGTAAAAGCGCCCCCTTGTGGAGAATATTCAGCCTGCTAAACATGTCAGGTCTATGAAGTGCTTCACATCTAAAAAAACTTGTGGGTAACATGATCATTTGACGTTTATAAAATATATATCAAGCAGTTTTATATTGAATTAAATATTCACACAGTGTAAACTGCAACCAATGTTTTCAAATAAAAGAAAAAAAGAAGGTTTTGGTATGACAACTGTGATGTGCTGCTAGTAAACATCACTGCAAACATCAGTGTTAATAGAAGGGAAATGTTTGAGTGGGTGATAACCTATGAGTCTTGTAGCCAAACTTGTATTCTTTAGCATTACACTAGTGTTTACTCTGCTTAATTTGATATTGTTAAATAAAATATACAGATGATTATGTAGAAGTTACAACATCGTTTACAGGTTTTTTATGCACTAGAAATTTGACACACCGCAGAGAGATAGTGTTTGTGTGCCTTGCTCGCGGTGTCTTTAACCTCTCGTTCTTTATTTCACTCTCCCTCCCTTCTCCTCTCTCACTTTCTCTCTGCTTTTCTAACCCCTCCCTTTTGCCATGTCTTTCTCTCTTTGGCTCTCACTCTCTGTATCTGCCTCTCTCATTCACTCTTTCCCTCTCTCGCTCTTTCTTTACGCCTGCCAAAGGGAGGTTTAGTTTAGAGCGCTGCCAGCATTTTGTGTAATAAACTCCACACTGAGGCTGGCTCATAAACAAATAAACCGAGGCTCTCTTCAAGTTAATTTCATCAAATTCCTCCCTCTCTCCTCCCTCTCAGGCAATTGAAGCCATTCCTCTCAGCAAGGCATTCCTCATCTGTTTAGACTCTCCCTTGGTGCTTTTGCCTCTCTGTGTGTGCAGTATTTGTGTCTATGATTCAACTCCCTGCAATGACATTATCACACTTCCACAGCTCTCTGCAGCAAAGACAGAGACCGTTCAGGTTCTGGCAGAGTAATGCATCAAGGGTGCCTAGTTAGCCTAAAGCTCTGGAGATTTATTTATTTAATAATTTGCTTATTGTCTTGTTACTTATTATAGGAATGTTCACTGTTATCAGGTTTATTCCACAGTTTATGTTAAACAACTATTTTGTCAAAAAGGAACAAGTTTTTAAAATTTGTTGCAGATTTTTACAGGGCCAGCCAATGCTAAACATTTTATGATGAATGGAATGAACCAATAAAAATGGTCTAAAATGACTTGTAATGCAAGCTAGCCACATTTTCCCTTCTGATACCAGTACCAATGCCTGTTCCTTAAGTATCTGCCAGTAAAAGCAGTGTTCATTGTCACAAATAAAGCATACCAAGCTTGAATGAATGGCAATTACATGGTGGATGATATATTTAAACATTTTTTATGCTTAGGAAAGCCTATTTTAAGGTAGTGTACATAATTAGTATTATAATACATATAAGCGCTATGATTAATAACAAGAACCATATTTAATGGTAAGTAAATGTAAAATATTTCTATTGTGCAAAATTGTTATAAACACAACTGAACAATATACTGATATATTCCTTCTATATATCTCTGTAATGTTCATGCCGTCAATAACATGGGCTAACATTATCAACCGCTTTATGGCTTCATGTTATTGTGTTCTCTATTGCCAGTGCTAATACTGCATTTAAGTGCCAGAATACTCATAAAGTGTGGATATCAATGAAACCATAATAATCTTTTGTTAATGTACATTGAAGTTACCACTTCAAATGCAACCTTTTTTTGTTTTTGTTATGACTGTAACTGTATGCTAGAAGCTGTTAAATACTAGCAACTAAGGTGTTGTTCTCCATGTTGAATTTACAGGACTGGCCTTCAGAATCTTCACTGAAACAAGAAAAACAGTTATGAAGTCCTGAAGAGGCGATGGAGGACCCATACAAGGACTCGGTCGATATGGCAAACCCTCAGGAGGTCTGCAATAGCACAGTAAGCGGAAGTGATGCTGTTGGTAAGCTTGAGAGTGAGACCACCCCCATAATCCCAAATGAGACATGGAACGTCACTCCTCCCACCATCACAAAGAGGTCTCTTTCGCCTTTGTTGACAATTCAGGCAACTCCTGCTGTGGCCCCAAATACAGAATCTTCTGGAGGGGTTGCTCTAAAAGTGGCAACCACAGTTCTTCAGCCCATCTGCTTGGGGGAGAGTCCAGTTGTGCTGCCTATCCTAGCAGGTACAGCAGCCCCTCAAGTGGGACAGACTGGGACCACCCCATACTTGATGACTAGCCAGGGTCCTCTGTCCCTTCCCCTAGTTTTAGAACAGCAGGTGTTGCAGCACCTGAACCCTCAGCTGCTTCAGCAGGCTGCCGCTTGCCCAGCCCTTTCGCTGCAGAATAACATATTGTGCCAGAACCCATCACTTGCTCTTGGACCTCCACCTGCTCTTGACCAGAAAGGAACTGGTCCAGTATTGGACACCAGTCTCCTGACCCTTATCCAGAATCCAAACTTTGCTGCCATCTTGCAGGACCTTTTTCCAGGCCAGGGTAACACCTCGCCCACTTGTCATCCAGCATCGTCCCCACAGGCAGACCCCTTCTCATCTACTTTCCTAACTGCTCCCCCACTTGCACATCCCTATAGCTCTCCACTTGCCCCACTGGTGCCACCAGCTACACTGCTTGTCCCCTATCCAGTTGTCATCCCCCTTCCGGTGCCTCTTCCAGTTCCAATTCCCATCCCGGTACCTGTCTCAACTTGCAAGGACACCAAGGTAGAGATGGAGCCCCCTAAACCAACGTGTTCTGCAAGTAAGAGCACTCAGACATCCACTCAAGACTTTCCTTCCGCGGTGATGCCTAGCAAGGACACAGCAGTCCCTCTGCCACCTCTTGGTTCTCTTTCATCCCCAGTGGTGACAGACGGTGAAGTACTGGATTTGTCCCTCAAGGCCCCCCAACCTCAGCAACTGCGCAGTGTCAGTTCATTAGAGATCCAGCAGTTTCAGCAAGACAGTGCCCTCGATCTGTCTGTACCCAGCGAGAGAAAGACATGCATCCAGTCGTGTAGTGTCTATGGATCACCACCACCTGAGCGAGAGAGAACCTCTATCACTGGAGAGGATGTCAGTAATGGGACTTTGGCTCTCGGTGTCCTGCGGCCAGTAGATTGCACTTCCAAACTGGACTCCAAGCTCCTGAGTGGTTTAGCATCTTTGGAGTTCAGCCGACAGCACAAGTGGGTGGTGGACAATGGTAGCAGTGGTTCAGTTGCCAGTTCGGTCCACGATGCTGCTCTTGGTAGCAGTGGCAACATTGAGATCGTCAGCACTTCGCAGACAGCCAAGGTCATTGTGTCAGTGAAGGACGCCATGCCTGCCATTTTCTGTGGCAAACTCAAAGGTCTGTCAGGCGTCTCCACAAAGAACTTCTCTATCAAATGTGACGCAAGCCAAGGGGGCTACGCTGCCCTGCCCAGGACCCAAGGGGAGCAGCGGGGAGACCCCAATGACCCACTTAAAAAGATCCCTAAAAATAGAGCCATCAAATTGAAGAAAGTCAGCTCCCAAGAGATACACATTCTGCCCATAAAGAAGCAGCGGCTAGCTGCCTTTCTGCCCAGGAAATAACACAGACTCTGGTGTGGATAGTGTGAAAGAGAGGAGTGCCTGAGCGTTGGAGACAGAAGGAAAGAAATACAGTGCATGCAAAAAGCTTGAACCAGAGGAAGACAGAGAGAGAGAGAAGGAAAAAAGAGAAGGGAGCGAGCTAGGGTTTGTTGATGCTAAAGGCATTCCTGGCAGAAACAAGACCTAGACGCTCTCCGAACTGTCCAAACGATTTAGGGCAACACTGGCCGCCTCTGGTCTGCTAGTTGGCATTTGATCCATTCATTATAAAGCAATCAGAGAGATTCTTTAAGTGACTGAGTCAACAGGATATATAATGCTTAGAAAACGAGGAGCTGAAAATGACAGACTGCAACACTACTGTACGAATCAATCACATTTCCACATTTCATTTCCCTCGAAACCGCTTCTCTGTCTCGGATATGCATTTTGATTTTGGTCACACATCTTCATGAATTATTCATAAGTCTTCTCTAATCTAAATGGCCATTAATATGCATAGGCCCAGTTCTGAGACTTTGCCAGCTGCCAGAAAGAGATCAGTCCTGGATTCCTCATAGAAACACAATGCATAGAATTGGCAAATAGGCATCTCTGTCTGTTCGGTACATGCCAAATGCTCCTTGTCCATCATCGGTTTGCTGTTGTTTTTTTGCACAGACTGTTGCTGTGGGTTTTGTTATGAAATTAACTTCATGAGAGCAGATCTCCTCATTCGTTTTGGGGTAGTGTGTGACCTCTGTGCCTCCCCCCCTTAGCAGGTAATAGCTGTATTAATCAGCGGATCAGCGAAGCGGAGCATCCGCTTTGATGGGGGGTAGGGTTAGTGGTTAGCGCAGCAGGCTAATAATGACTTGGCAAAGCGCAGGCCTCCGTTTCATTAACTTTGATGATCGGCGGAAATGGTTGTCAGTGGCAACAAAGCACAGTTTTCATCCTCCTTCTTTCTTGGGGGGAGGGGAAAGAGAGGAAAATACTTCTCCGCTGCCCACCCAATCTGAATTAAAACAAAATAATCACCAGGGGGCTGTTCAGTAGAACAGGAAAGCCGATTAAACGGTTTATTAATGTTCTTTGTTTGGACCTCAGTTGTCTCTTTTTCTGAACAGCTTAAATTCAGACGTTCAGACAGTATTAAAAACAGTCAACAAATGCTGATATGCATGTCAGGCTCACATCTAGGTTATTGCTCGGTTCTAATTTTGTGGGATACTTACTGTTTGTATTGACAGCCAATTAAGTAAGTTGTAATACACTGTATTTCAGCTTGCCCCCCTGCCCCTCACACTGTGGGCCAAGCATTCTCGGCCCTTTATTTGGCCCTCCTGGCTCTGTATTTGGAACAGCTTTAGGCTTCTTTCCCACAGATTAGTGGTTGAGAGAGGAAAATTTTATCTCAGATTTTTTTTCTCTCAGATTCCATTCGGTTTTGCCCCTCAGCAGCTGATGAATAATAAAATTTTAACTGCATATAAATAGCAATGTATGTTATTACCGTGCGTCTGTTTGTGTGATCCTGTAATTAGTGAAGTCCAAATCTCAAGCCACCGTTTTATTTTCTTCTGTATGTGTTTACAAGCTGTCACATGTTGTGCTACTTCGTGTTTTTAACGATTAACTATTTCTCCGCTTGGAAAATGTGTGTATGTGTGTGTGCTTGTGTTAACGAAGCAACGTATGTTTGTCTAAACCTGACTTTGCTACACATTTCTAAAAATTCATTGTACTGAGTTGCCTTCAGTGCTCTACATTCCTTTCTTCCCTTAAAGGAGTACTCCACTGTTTTCAATCTAACTGTTATCTACCGTATCTGGAGCATAGTCAGTTACCAGGTTTACAATAGAAGCCAACGGACAGTTGCTTTAGTTGCTTCTGATATAACTGTTTTTTTTTGTGTGTGTTGAAAACACATTGAAACAATTGTCCATGGTAATTGATCATTTTGAAACAGATGCAGAGATTAGCTCAAAAAACTCTGCTGTTTGGTTGTACAACGGAGGCTAATTCTATATCAGAAATACTTTGAGAGGATCCACGAGGATCAATTCCCACCCCCCATGTTCGTTTCTGTGATGATATATTCACTATTTCAAATGGAAAGGTGAATGAGCCTACCTAGCCACTTTTGTATGGCCTTAGTGATACATGATCATTTCTTTTCAAAATCCCGTTGGTGTGCAGATCACAAAAGAAAATAAACATTTAAAGACGCAAAATAAAGGAAAATTTGCCCATAACAAAATAAAGTAATTCAAGAAAGATGCTCGTAAAACAGGGTCACTGAAGTGTTTTCAGTTACTGTGCTGTCTCGGTGGGGTGGGCATACACAACACATTTAAACTAGGCCACAGAGATGCCCCCAGAGCAGAAACACTACCAAGACATGACGTCAGTCAACGCTGAAGTCCACTAAGCCACTTTTCTCGTCATGTAAAGCTGGGAGCTCAGTATCAGTATCATGTGCTTGAATGCCATCTATTGCCTCTATCAGTACACCAGGTCGAAGATTATAAACCTACACTGTACACTGTCTGTACTGTTATTTGGAATAAAGACACCACAAGAGAGTCATCAAGCAAGGAAGTAATAATTGTTTGGTTCCTCATGCCAGATGTGACCCATATGGATCTTCAGCTTTCAGTGGTTCTCTATGGATTTGCCTTAAGAAGAGACAACAAACTGGCTTATATGTAGAAATTCCTGTACATTTCCTGTTACGTCTTCTCAGATTATATTTAATAGGTTTTCTTGGGACAATAAGGATAAACTTTATATCACTGTCAACACAACGTGCTAAATCAGTTTGATGATCAGTGTAATCCTCTCCGATATTCCACTGTGTTTATTGCACACGTTATCAATACTTAGCTGTAGAGCCTTAATGTATTAACTGGCATGTTTATCATATGTTCTTATTCCTGTTGTTTTCTGGGAAAAACATGCAACCGCTGCATGAGTGCCGAATAGTTTTAGAGAGGGAAAAAAAAAAAAAGACACAAGACTGTTGATACGGTATTGATGTGAACCAGTTTCTGTCGATCCTACTTGCAAGATTGTATATGAGGATTTTGTAGGTATTAATATTTAAGTACTCTGTGGGAATTTTTCTACCATAAATGACTTTTGTAAATGAAGTAAATGTGGAAAATGACTGATGAGAAACAAAAGAGCTGGCCATGTTTTTAAATTATTTATTTATTCTTATTTGTATCATTTAAAATGTGGAAAAAAATGTGTATGTGAAGGGTGCATTACCTTTTAAAAATGCAATGATTAAAAATGTCTATTAACATCTGAACGAGTGTTTTGAACTTCCTTGTTTTCCATGTTCTACACATTGGATAATTCTGAAAGAGCATAGCAAGTATTAACTATGGCACAAGTATTTACAAAAAAAAGTAAAAGAAAACAAAAAAAGAAAACACAAAAACAGAGCCTATAAAGTGAAAACTGCCACGTTTAAGCAGAAATGCTACGTTACAAAAGTCTAGTTCAAACAAAGTCTACTAAACCTGAGAAATCTCAAAAGTAAAGCAAGGCAATTTCAATTTAGTCATTCAGAATGGACATATTTTTATAAGCGCAGTATAAAGTATTGGAAGGCAGTACAAGATAGACTTCTGACAACACCCCCCCCCCATCCCACCCCAACACCACCCCACCCCAAAGCGAACCTTCACATTTTCTACTTTCATATACAATAGGTTTAGTTTAAAATATTTCTTTTCTACAAAAAAATGTACATTCCTGTTGCTGCGTTTTATGGTGAAACCCATAATACACTGATGAACTCTGTCCCATCTATGAAGACTCTTACGTGACAGAGCCTAAGCTGGAGGAGTCTGAGCACATCTCGACACCACATCTCCATCTCCTTGACGCTCTATGACACCTCTATATATATATATATATATATATATATATATATATGAACCCATCCCTTTGAAATGTGGCATGACGAAGCAGTTCTCGTTGTTCAAGGGTTGAAAATAACTGCAGGATTTGAACCTGCAGAATGGACTGTATCAAAACAACACTCAAGCAGCATCGCAATTACACTGCCAAAAAGAAAAGAAAAGAAAAGAAAAGAAAAGCACTGTTTACACACAGAATAAGAATATACATTATGAAAGATATCCATGCAAATCCTTGACCATAGCAAGATTTCACCATAACAAATGACACTGACGATTTCAACAAGAAGGTTCCATTACCAACAGAGCACAAACTTTCCCCAAAGATAAGGACATTAACCGGAAAACAAAATGGTAACAAAGCTTCAGAATGCTCTAATAAGCGTTACTGACATTTGACAGCTAAATGGCAACACCATTCATGACACCAAAATAAATAACAAAAGCTTCATCAAGAACGGGGCAGAGAGACGAACGTCAGAAACAGTGGTCGTGCCTCATCAGGCATCAAGGAATGGACAAAACTGAGGGAGAACAAAGTTAGAAGAGACACTTGATTCGTTGAATTAAAATAGAAAATGATAATCACTTTCTCTACAGGGGCTTCAGAGCTTTCTGTAGGGGAACACTGTGACCAACGCGAGACGGTTTTCTCTCTGTGACTTTCAATCTCAATGTATTTATTTATACACATATTAAGGAGACTCTCAGATCTCAGAGGGTCCTGAACACTACATCAGTTTGTTGTTTTGGTTAAATAATAGTTGCTCCTGCAACTTCACCGTCTCAGTCAATCGTTCAATTAGGTCATTATTATCAAAATACATATACATTTGATTTAAGTAATCTAGCTTATTTGGTAAGCTGCATAGCTGCTTTGGGGGCAATGGCGATTAAACGTTTGCCTCATGGAGGAGACCTAAAACTGTATCAGTGCACAGTAACTTGATTGTATCCCAAAGAAACAGTAAAAGAAAAATGAGATGGAAAAAATGAACAGTGCCGTTTCGTTTTCGGACAAACTCAAAACGCCAGTGAACTCAAATGACTGATCTGTGTAACAGAGAGGAGGTAGGGAGATGAAAAGCCAAACACGCCAGAACATCACGCCTGTTCTCCAACATCACCCGCAGCAGTGATCCCAACAACAGCTAAAAATCTTTGGGAGACACACACACAAAAAAAAAAGCAAATGTTTAATCCATCTTCCTCTTACCTTAGAGCCAAAACGTAAACACTCACTTTAAACACTTTCTCATTTAAAAACACCTTCTGTGAATGGCTGAAGTATGAAGAGCATAGAAAAGGTTCAGGAGAAAGAGAAGGAATGAGAAAAGGAGAGAGAATGGGCCGTATACTGTCGCTACCATAACTAAACCTCGTAATTAAAAAGTGGCAACTTTAACAGATAAAGAAACACGTTGGAGATACGAGATACGACAAAAATGGAGATACAAGGTTTTGTCCCGACAACAGCAATATATATATATATATATATATATATATATATATATATATATATATATATATATATATTACATATGCCAACGAGAACACTGACTTTCTGTAGCATGAAGTTATCCAGCCAGTAAATGCCATCTAGTCAAGCTTATCATCTTGTTTTTGCAACATGACACTGCGACTACCAAAATATAATATTTAAAAATGGAATTGTATAAATATCTGGATTTATTGGCAACTATCAGGTTAGTCATAGACAGTATCTGTACACCGTACCAGCAGACACTTGATCAGGTAGCGGTATCTGAAGAGAAAAAGTGGTATCGGTGCATCCCCAGATTTATGCTTTAATGTACGTGAATGTCAGTTTGCCATATGTTGATATTGTGTAAAAGGTAGCTGCAATTTTGGAACGATATAAATAAAAAAGAGGTTTCGATTTGATAGCGACAATAAACTGACACTCATAAGGGAGAGGCATTTGTCCATTTCACCATCACTCCATTCCTTGCTTTACTTGTCCAGTCTCTGCTCTGCTCAGCTCTAGTGGTAGGTAGTGTGTTCAGGACATTATTGCTGCCTAGGACCCTTTTTCTCTCTTTTTTTGCCCTCTATCTTTCTCTCTATAGCTGTGTGGCTCTCTGTACACTGCATTAACGGTCAGTCTGTTGCGTCTGCACGCTCTATCCTCCTGAAGTTTACTCCTCCTGATGTGCACATGGAGTCTGTTGGCGTTCATAAGCCCCCAGTGTGAAGCCCCTCTTTGTCTGGCTGCAGCACTGTTTGGTAGTTTGGATGAAAAGCAGTACACACGCATGACTAAGTGTTTAGTTTGGTACTCAGTCACTCATCCAGTACTGTAAATCTATTCCAGTACCTCTAATCTGACCCAGCACTGCGTCTTCATCCCAGACCTGTTTATGTATAGAATCCAGCGCTGCATGTATTTAATCCAGTACTACATAATTGAACCCAATACTGTCAGTCTAATCCAGTACTGCCAATCTAATCCAGTACTGTGCAATGTTCTGTACTGCATGTATAATCCAGTACACTCTATATAATCCAGCACTGACGGTATGTAATCCAGCACTGTAAGTCTTCATTGTTTGCCCTGTTTGAGTCTCTCGATGTGGTAGCACAGTTTGAGAGCGGGGCCGAGCTTCAGGCCCATGTACTTCATCACCATGTCGCTCCTCAGCAGCATCAGAGCTTTCCCGTCTATCTCCTACACAGAGAGAGAAACACAGCGTTAATCAAAAGATCACTGGATACTGTCATGAACAGTCAGTGCGGACAGAGACGTCTCAAACAGATCGCCGTCAGTAAAGATCAGTAAAGGAAAAAAGTCCCATTTTTATTTAAAAGTTGACCAATAATTCATAGACATATACAACTGAGAACATTTGGGGGGGGGGGGGCATTCAATGTGCCACGTTTTACACACACACATCTAAACCACTTATAGTTCTGGGTCGCCGCAGGGTTCTGGAGTCTATCCCAGCTGTCATGGGGCGGAAGGCAGGATACACCCTGGTCGCCAGTCCATCGCAGGGCAGACAGACAGACATACACACACACTCACACCTAGGGGCAATTTAGCATGTCCAATTGGCCTTGAATGCATGTCTTTGAACTGTGGGAGGAAACCGGAGAACCTGCAGGAATCCCACGCAGACACGGGGAGAACCCTGGTCATCCGACCGGGGAATAAGACCCAGGCCCTTCTTGCTGTGAGGCGACAGCGCTACCCACTGTGCCACCGTGCCGCGCACCACATTTCATATTTAATATCTTACAAGAAGTTCAATTCAGCAAATGAACAGTTATTGTACATTAAAATGTGCTGAAGTGTATTCTCTGTGGAGGATGTGTTCACTTATTTACACTCACAAAACAGGTCATTTCTGGGAGAGCTCAAATGTTTGCATACAACTTTATATTATAATCATGCTGATAAGCTCACAGGACAAATAACGAGTCACAAGCGTCATTTCTTTTCTAATACTTGTTTACGCTCCCCTTGTCTTAATAACAGTGGCAGTCCTGTAAGGCAAGGATGACACCAGTCTTTTGAGCCAGAGCTCCTGTCTGCCTGTGAGAACTGGGATTGAAGTCTGGTGATGTTGCTGGCAAAACTGTCATCCTACAAAAGGGAATGCCAGTGTTGTGTTCTGCTCAGACAAGAAGCAGACTTGATTAGGGCTAAAATGGACAGGAATTCTCTCAAGAGATCTGTGGACCTGATTTCATTACTGCTGTCATTTAGGCAAGGAGACATGTAATCGAGGACCAGCAAAGAAATTATGCAGGACCAGATTTTTTTTAGAGTATAATACAACAGAACTACCTGCTACCTTATCTAACAGTAATTCACTTGAAAAAAGGAACAAATAAATAAATAAACACAATCAGTCGACTGTAGACACGAATGGTATGACTCATTAGTCTACTAGTTCAGGGTTTCTCAACATGTCAAAATGTGAAAAAGTAGGCTATGAAGCACCTTTTAGTGGTCTGTGGACCTGTACTTATGGGCAGACAGTTGTTTATAGTGGACCGGCAGAGATGTATAAATAAAACATCCCAGTTGGAGCCTAATTAAACAACATCAGTACGAGACCCGTATTCATGTCTGCATCAGATGCTGGTTCAGCAAAATCTCAGTCCACTTCCAACCGAGCCCTGTTGAGTTCACTGCTGGTCAGACACATTTTAGGACCAAACGAAGAAATTCATCAGTAGAGCAGCAGCATGTCAGCGCTGCACTGTCAGAATTATCTGCCTGTTTTAACCTCTTTACAGACTCTCACTGCTCTCATATTGTTCCTGCAGCTTGAGCTGCTGTTAAAAACAACAGACGAGCCTTAAAATAACAGTGAACAGTGAACTGTGTTTGATTTTTGAACGAGCATCAGCAATCTGAGCTGTGGCCAACTGATAAAGAAGCAAATATCATATAAGGATCATTATTATTGTTGTTGATTGTGATGACGCCAATCCAAACGCCATCACATGAGGCACGAAACCCCTCAAAACTAAAGAGACATCTCCAGGCCAAACAGTAACTCCTGTGGGAGCCACAAGTGTGTTGCAGTGCATCTCCCTTTTTCTTCTTTTTTGACACCTCTTCAAACATGGTTTTTTAACATAACTACAAATTTTGGTTTCTGTGACTGAAGTAAAATCAACGTTCCTTTTCAGGCTCCTATTCAGAGGTTTTCAGTGTGAGCAATGAAGAAAAAAACTATATATATTAAAAAAAAAAAAATTTTTTGCTGTAGATTACAGTTACAAACAGGTAGGCCTTGGGATGAAAAAAGGTTCAGAACCCCTGGACTAGCCCATTTACAGGTGACGGTCGCTTACAGTGAAGCCGGCCTGTAGAGAGTCTGATGTGGGCTGTTATATTATGAGGCCCAGAGAGACGTATGTGTATGTGAGAGACACTAAGCTCATACGTCTGTGTAAAGGACGCAGGCATGATGTTGTCCAGAGACTGACACTGTTTTGGTGGAGATGGACACAAGGCTGCCAGGTGAAGTGTAAACACAGATGACGCATGTTCTCTCTCAATAGGTT
>NC_051219.1:13049403-13099403 GCF_015220715.1 Pygocentrus nattereri | reverse complement strand
ATAAACACATCGTTAAGGGCTGAAATGACAAATCAGATCAAATTAAATTACCTCACACCTGCAGCACCTAACTTATATAGGCAGAACCACTGCAATAAAAAATTGATGTTAACTTAAATCTGGTCAAACTGCTAAAAATGTTTCAATTATTTGAACTTGAAGTAATAACCTGACACAAATTCTTGTTCTGTTCTCTTACCTTTTGTTCAATTGACAGTTTTTTTTTTCTTTTTCTTTTTTAAAAACACTGTAATGTCAGAAGCCCAAGTGCTTCCCTGAGCTGGGCTTGAGCTCTGCTCACCCACTTGTAGAGCGAGTAACTTAACTACTCAACTAAAAGGCCCAAATACCTACAAAACATACATGTACACAATTTAAAAACTGCTTTATCCTGAACTACTACCTGTAAAACTGTTAAACGTGAGGACTGTTCTCACTCTCTGTGTTGTGTGTCACAACAAACCTGCATCACCAAGGACCTCTTTAAGGAATTATATTAGAGAATCTCGTCTATTCACTCTGTTGTGCAATGGAATGAGATGGTTCCACCGGTTCTCTTTGGAGTCATAATAGTAGAAATCATACTGCTGTACTGCAGTGCCCAGTGGAAAAATGCCTCATGATGTACAGCAGGCATGTCAAACTGGGGACTTTCCTGGTCAAAGTGCTGTGGAGATTAGCGCTTACCCTCATCTAATGCTCTGAATTCAGCTCATGACGGCCTTGCTAATTAGCGGATGAGCTGAATCAGGTGTGTTCAATGAGGCGGCTTGCCAAAATCTGCAGTGTTGTGGCCCACGAATACTGGATCCTGTCACATGTGATGTAGAGATATAAATCTCTTTACCATGATTAGATTGTTTTGGCATGCTTGATCATTCCAATTTTCAAGTTAATAAAGTAGTCAAATATAGAGAGTAAAACACAAAATACACCAAGCGTCTTCTGTAATTAAATGTTATTTGGCCAAAAAATGAATGTACTCTACAGAATATTATTACAGTTATGGATTATAATATTCCAAAACAGATGCCACTAAATAATCTGCATTGAACAGCATGGCACTTCAAAAGTCATCAATGATTTTTTACAGCCCTGCGGTGGTGTACGCATGCTAGATGAAAAAATAATAGTTACCACAGTCAAGTTCAAGCCTGCATGATTCTGTGCAACATCATCTGGATCCAATGTAAATTCACTGAAGAGACTGGGTAGCATCAGAATCTGATGGGTTCCAGACACTACATGAACTTCAACTAGAGGATCAGTGAGGTAAAAGTGAGGGGAAAAAACGAACCTTCTACTCTTCTGTGGGTGCGTGCAGTGGGGTTGGAGGCATGGCGACGCAGAGGAGGACCGTTGCCATGGTAATACGGACTGCTAGGCTGGGACTGGTATTCTGATGTGCTTCTTAAGGTCTGTGGACGGGGCGTCATGGAGTTAGAGGCGGAGTCCATGAAGCGCTGCTCCTTCAATAAACCGTTCTCTTCTGGAGGCAAAGTCTCAGCTGCACACACAGGACACAAATACATTAAATGCATGAACTATTCTACTTTAATACACAATGGAAGCTTATAGGTGTGCTCAAATGACTTATTCCAGGTACGTCATGGAGATTCTGTAAGGTGCTCTTCAGTAACAAAGCTGGATGAAGTGAACCTATTCTACTTTGGAAGTGTAGACACAGACACAATCAGGCTTGCGACTATCACTCCCAAGCTGACCACAATGTTTCTATTCTCATTGATTTCCTCATTTTCCTGAAAAAGCATTTCTGAATGTTCTGACTGAGAAGCACAGTGTAGGGCTTGTGGCATGCAACCTCAAATCTAATGATCTCAATGCATCATTATCCAATACCAACTCCAGCCAAGTCAAAACCCTGCATCATGTCTGTTTTTCCCACGATATCAAGTCATTGTCTTCATTTACATTCATTAAAATAATCCTAGGAAAATCACAGTAAATGACCATGACCTCCAGTTGCAGCTGCTGTTAATATTTTATGTTCCGTGTCAGTAAAGATTCAGTGCGTGCAGTAGGCTTGCCAAAGTTTAACTATGCCAGCTTATTTAAGCAAATTTTAATATACTGTTGAAGTTTTGAATCTAATGTTAAATGGACCATATTTTATACTGTCTTGCATGCTCTTTATTTCCTGAGGTGATATTTGTGTAGTTTTATGAACCAAACACAGTGATTAATCATTTTACATGACCATCCTCCAGCTTCAATTTACCCCTTATAATTAAACAGGATGTTTATCACTGTGCTTTAAAGTTCATACATGTAAATGATCTGTTCTGATTGGCTGCCCTGAGCTTTTCATTCAAAAACAACAAACCCTTTTAACTTTAGTGTCAATGGGTGGAACTAAACTGCCATAGACTGAATAGGTGAATGTATGTAAATGTGTTTGCATGTTTGTTTCTGTAAGACCAAAAAAACTTCCACGTTTGCAGCTTCACTTCTATAGATGGACAATCAACTGTGGAGTGAACGGTACATTTTGAAACTTTAACAATGTTTACATACTGCATATTTTTAAAAAGTAAAGAAAATGTAGCTTTTCATGATATGGGCCCTAAGCATTTGAACACTGCACAATGTTGAAAATGTGTCACTACAGTTCTAAACACAAGCACATTAAAAGCTACATGAGCACCCACACAGTATCCTACCTTCTGAGGGGTGTGTATCTGTACGCAGCAATTTGGGTGAGAGCGGAGCGGAGTATGGCGGAGAGTCTCTGGAGATTCTTTTCACTCCTCTGTTCAGCGCTGGAGCCTCTGACAACTCCTCTTTCACTGCGCACACACAGACACGGTTTAATCTTCAGGGCACAACATGTGTTTATGTAGATCAGGGGGTGACTATGTGTGCATGTGTATTTGTCTTGCTGAACTTGAAGGCCAAATGCACTCATACATGAATTCTTCAGGCATGATAACAAATGAGCAGTGAAAGTAGTGATATGTTCAGAAGCCAGTCCTCTGTGGCATCGGGTGAACATTTTGGTGATTTTACCATGAAAATTTTGGTACATTCTGAGACTAAAATACAGGTGTAATTATGCAAATTATTATGCAAATACAAGTCATGTCCAAAAATTGTCCTGTTTTATTTGAACGTTTTGACCAAAAGGTCAATGTGTACGAAATCTGGCAGATGTATTATAAACATAGGTCACTGTGTGGTCATGCATCTATGTGCTGCACACACCTGACTTGCTGCGTTCGTAGCTGCTGCAGGGGCTGAAGGGCTGGCTGCTGAATAGGTTGTCACACTGCAGGTGCCGACACACCATCTCCAGGAAACGCAGGACGAACGCAGCGCTGGACGCAGACGGCAGCTTCACCATCCGCGTTCCACCATCCGTCCGCACTGGCAGGGGGAGGAGACAGAGAAGCAAGAAATCAGTTCAACCCAGGAGCAAATCTTTGCTGTCTTAATGAAACCTTGTATATTCAAAAAGGTAACTTTACAGGAGAAGAATAGAATTAGAATTTACAACAATTAGACCTCAGCACTTACCCATCCGTGCAGTGAAACACTCACATACATGCACGCTAGTGAACACACGCACTAGGGGGCAGTGAGCACACATGCCCAGAGCAGTGGGCAGCCCTATCCACGGCACCCAGGGAGCAATTGGGGGTTAGGTGCCTCGCTCAAGGGCACTTCAGTCATGTACCGTCAGCTGAGGGGATCAAACCGGCAACCTTCCAGTCACAGGGCTGGTTCCCTAACCTCCAGCCCACGACTGCCCCCAAGTCACGTGTTTTAAAAAGTGCTCAGGACAGGGTTGAGGACTAGGGGCTGTTTTACAGAAAGATCTTAACTCTGAAATCTTTTCTGTTTAGTCACCATGACAACTGTTTTTAGAACGCGCTTAGATTTCTGTAGCAAGCTGTTATGTAACAGATTTTACAGACTACTTTCAAAAACCGCTGAGGATATATCTCCAGTGTGTCCAGCATAAATTATGTTAAACGTTAAAGGCCAGGCTGAGACTACATGACTCCCCATTTTTAACCCTGACGTGCCCCTACAGACAAATTTGATCTGAATCCATTTTCTAGGTCGGGAGTTCAGTCAGAAGTGGTTAGCAGCACAGACAATCTGGTAGTGTGAAAGAGGAAATCTTTAGCCTTACAATTTAACCTCAAAGTGATCAAAAGCCTTCAACATTTTCAAACTAGAAGAGAAAAAAAAAAGACAAAGAGACATGTATGCAAGCCGCATGAGCAGCTGATGGTGGAGATGGATGAGCCATTTCCTGAACAACACAGACAAAGAAGAGCTTTAACCATATTTATAATGAATGGACCCAGATGTCAAGGTTGTCTTTTTACAATTTCAACTCAGCTGCCAGTCTGCAGAAAAATGTTTCTCCAGCATTATTATCCTAATAACACTTGATTAGTTGGCATGAAAAAATGCTACAAAGGTCATCTCACGCAGTCTGTGCTCATTACCTCGGACGACCTCTCCGCCTTCGGGCTGGTTCTGCAGGCAGCCCAGCAGCACTTTGGGCTGATAGGCACAGTCAAGACACGCCTGCACTGTCTGCTGTAACACCAGGTTCACCGCCTCTGGCCCGAAATGATCCGGCAGCCGCTGCACCTGCTTACGGTCCAGGTGGGGCCCACAGTTCCCGTGTTTATTCACATACACACACACTGAGGGAGAGGGGGGAAAGGGAAGAGTGAGAAAGACAATGAGACGATGAAAATGAGTAAGAGAGGCACAGGTTGGAGAAGATAAATGCATGAAATGGTGCCAACATGTTAGCACTAAACAATTTGACATGTTTCAAATGCTTAGTAGGAAGCAGGATGACAGGAGCTGTAGATGAGGGGTTCTTCACCCTGAGGCCCACCTATTTATCACTAGAAAGCATGAAAGTGCAGAAAAAAAAAAACTCAACTTTTTTGTTTAAAAATGTACATTTTCAGAAATTTTCACCACAGTTACGTTTGGATGCAATATGTGACCTGCATCAGTAAACACAACATCAACAGATTATGCTAATTTAATGTTTTATAACAGAAATGAAGCAGAATTGTGGCAATTTAAGTGTAATGTCAACACAATTTTTTACACCAATCGCTCGCAAGTGGACAACTGTCAGGGCGCGTATCTTATTTCTAGAGTCAAAGGGCAAAAATTAATGAAGCTGTTATTACAGAAATAGTATTAACATTGTTTACAGTGTGAAAACGCTATATTTTTTACTGTAAAGTCAATTATTTATTATTATATTATTCATTTATTTACAGATTTTTATTTTATAAAACTCCATGACCAGCTCATTAAGGGTGGGTCCATGGCCCAGTGCTTGACAAACCCTGCTGTATAATTCAACAGTGCTACATGCTGTACGGTACCAGTAATGAAGTGAAAATAAAGGGAATATTCAGAATGCCTCATATTTCAAAAATCTTGAGGCGGATAAGTGTAAATTGAAATTAAGCGAGGGGGATAGCGGTCTATAGGGTGCTGCTTTGTGGTCAGTGCTGTGAAAGTGTGCAGGTTTTACCAGTGGACACCACAGAGGAGGGGGAGCTCAGCGGGGACATGCCGTCTCTGAGCTGCTGGGTTGGGGGCAGTCTGCAGTCTGACCCTGCTGATGCTGACAGGGGGCTCTGTAGGATTTTAGGCTTCCTCTGAGGCACAAAAACACACGCGTAATTACAAACACACTCAGAGTGAGAACATGCAAACAGCAAACGTGACAAACCACATAAAAAAACAGGCTATATATATTGCTTAACGCTGCAAAGCGCAATATAACAGCACACATGGGTGAACACTTGATTCTTCCAGGTTACCTGGTTAGAGACAGGACGTGGTTAGTGATTCTGAATTTGACTGTCATTCTGTCTGAATGCTTGTGGTTTATCAGAACACTCATAGCACACACACCAAAAAGGAGCCAATTTGTTAATGGAAATTTCTCTGACTTGCCAGAAAGCTTTGTTGAGCAGCACTTGTATAACAACGTTACAACTAGAGATAAGTCTGGTCCTACAGGAGTACTTCTAAATCTAACTTGTATCTCGGTTTTGTTTTATGGTGTGCTTTATGGAAGATAATGTTAGATTGCACGTATGTAAGCTGTCTGAATTATTTCATTGTTGTAGATGCCCCAACAACTACATAACATTTAATAACTTAATAACTTTTCTATTTAGTATTTAGTCTTTCCACTCAGCCTTTATTCTTTTCATGAGACCTGCGTTTAGTTTTTTCAAACAAATCCGCAGGGGCATTCTTCCAGACCTATAAAGTTGAGTAATGTTAAGGTCTGGACTATATAGTCCATTTTTCTGAGACCACCAGCAGCTTCTCTGTTTGATATGCACATGCATCTATTTCCACATGTGCTCTATACAGTCCACCTCATCCCTCACCTTGCTGCCTGGTTTGGGTCCTCTCTTCTTGTGTGGCCGTGGGGTGAGCGGTGATGTGGGCTCGGCCGATTCCAGCTGAGGTCCGGCTGCGTTCTGGGCGGCGGCAGCAGATGCTGCGAGAGCCTTCAGGAGGGCGATGGTCTCGCTTTTGGGTCGCCGGCCCCTCACCCCCTTCCTTACGGGCAGCGGGGGCAGGGGCGTCGGCAGGCGGTATGAAGACTGCATGGAGCGGCGGGTGGGCTTTGACAGTGAGGAAGACGAGAAGGATGAGGAAGGGGCAGGCAGCGGCTTTGGGAGAGTGACTGAGGAGAGAAACAGACAGTAGACTGATCAGAATGCGAACACGTAAAATACATTAACAGCATGCATGCAGAACATAATTTAGATTTTGAAACCAGCATCCTTGCTGGCTAACAGATACTAAGAGTGTGTACATACTTAGAAAGTGTGGAACCCTGGTGCGTTTGCTCTGTTAGTGTGGTTTGGTAGAACAAGTGAAAAATTAAACCGCTGATGCGCTCCAGATGCACTTCACTTCAATTATGAACACAAAAGACCAAAGTCATCTAAACATGAGGAGCTGTTTCCTCTCTACATACAAAAGAAAATAAAGACAAGAAAATATAGTTCCTTTTGTTCATCCTAAAGACATTTAATTCGTTGACTGGCAATCACAATAAATGAAATCTATCAGCAATTCTCAATAGAATCATCAGTACTGAACTCGATACTGAATATCAATGCGTTAAAAGCATAAATCTCTGACTTTGCAACAATTAAACTCAGCTTCTTCAGGAAACAACTGAATGAATAATGAAAAATCAAAGTTCACCAAAAATTATTTTGATGATTTTGGCACAATTTAGAAGTGTTTTTTAAAAAATAAACACAAACATGACTGGGGGACCTTCCATAGTAGTGAATTATAGAAAATGAAAAATATTACAGTACACTGGGATTTAACATTTGAAATAGGTCATGAATTTTATTTTAGCCAAAGATAAATTTAATGAATATTATTGCCACCAATTATTCTAATCTTAGATCTTCACCTTCAGACTGACGTATTACAGAGCACTGATTACAGGTTTTTACACTCCCAGTAATTTATCTACAGTAATCACTTAAATAGCAACCTTTAGTGAATCCAATGTGACTTTAAGCTTTAATGTTCGGTGTTGTACACTTACTGAAGAAGTTAAAGAAGTTAAAATTTACCCGCATGTTAAATAGCATGAAACTGATACGATCTGCTGTTAATTTTATAGCAGGGAAAGCCGATGTAATCTGTAGACACAGGAACGCACTGACATGACAGATTCAGACAGGACTAAAATCACATGCATAAAGTGCTGTGCAAAAGTCAGCAACGACTTTTCCTTTGTTAAATTTCCCGTCAAAATGATCATTAAACACAAGATTCTTTCAGGAGATAGTTCAGAGAAGATTAGATGTGAAATAATCTACCTGCATAAGGAAGGAAAATGTCAAAAGTCAAAATGAGTGAAGATAGAGAAACTGGGACTCCTAACAACCAAGTAAGACCTAGAAGACCACCAAAACTGTCCCCATCAGATGTACAGCACTTTCATCTTTCATCTTTGGGAGAGCTGAGAAAATCAAGCTCCGCTCTTGTCTCAGATCTGAAGAAAAAAAAAAAAAAAAAAAAAAAAAAAATCGGTCTCTCTCCATCCTTCCACGGCGAGAAGACAGCTCATGGGTCAACACTGTGGGTCTGAAAGGATGTACAGCTGTCAAGAAGCCATTACTGAGAAAATTAAATAGACAAAAAATAAATAAATTAAAATCTAAGAAGATGCTGGTGTTCTCAGAACAATGCAGCCAAACCTCAATATCATTGAATGTGTTTGGGATTACTTGAACCATGAGAAACAGAAAATGCAACCAATCTCTAAGACTGAACTTTGGAGGTGTGGAGATGTGGGCCTGCAGATTTCTTTGAAAACCTGAAAGCAAGAAAGGAACGGAAGCTGCCATGAAGGCGATGAGAAGACACTCATAGAATTATGGAATTAAGGACTGGAAATAGAATTAACATTAAAGATGGTCTCTGACTTTTACACTGTACTGTAATAACGACTATATTCTAGCACACCCCTGAAACTAAAGCGGTCCGAACAGCATAGAACTCACCATCAAGCTTACGTGCTGAAAGGTTTGAGTGAGATTCAAACTGAGTAATGATGACAGTCATATGGTGAATGAACTGCTCTGGCGTGAAGGACAGCTTTGAGGCTTTTCTGACCACATAACTTTTTTCCTGTGCTGACCACTTCCTTCAGAAGTGAATAATTCAAAACATACACATTCAACACAAATCACACACTCACAAAAGTCACCACATGCTAAACACAGTGCAAGTGACGAATGCACATAAAAGAGAACACTCAGACAAAAGTGTAAAGCAAGCTGCTGCACTGTGTGTGTGTGTGTGTGTGTGTGTGTGTGTGTGTGTGTGTGTGTGTGTGTGTGCGCGCACGCGCGAGTGTGACTGTATGAAAGAAAGAAAGCGAGTCACAGGCAGAGGGAGCGTGTGTGTGTTTACCCTAAATAACTCTCGTATGACAAAATTGGAGGGCAGTGTGAGTGAGGGAGATTAAAAAGAGAGGAAAAAGCCCTGGAACGTTCTGCTAAAGTCCCCTCAGCGCTGTTACAGCAGCATATGGGAATGATCACTGGGGCGCTGCTTCATTTCCCCATGACCCATTACCCTCCAGAGACAGTGTGTGTGCGGTGTGGTGCATCTGTGGCCGGGCCAAGACGGCTGTGTGAGTGTAAAGAAACAAACTCATTGAAAATGGTAAACACCAGCACAGAGCAGAGGAAAAGAGCAGAGCAGAGGAAAAGAGGAGAGGAAAAGAGCAGAGGAAAAGAGGAGAGCGGAGGAGCGAAAAGTGAGCAAAACGAGAAACTATATGCACGTGCACTTCCCAGTCACTAACACAACGAGAATGATCCATGTGCAGCCTGAACAGCAAATGACAGAGCAAATGATCAAGCCTTCGCTACAAACTTTATTACCAGCTCTGACGCCAAATACAGTGGGAGGTCAAAACGCAATGCATGTTCTTAGAAAAGTATTTTGTGACACTGCACTAGATTATGTGACTAAAATATTTCAAAACTACCATCTAAACAGGAAATAAGAATTGAACCAGACAGACTTCTGCGAATCATTCTATAGTCAGCCTTTTGCCCATATTAGGAACTCCGGGTCTAAGCTGGTTTTCTCTATAACAAAAAAGACATTTTAAACATCACAGCTGTCCTGAGAAAATTCTAATGCTCTAAATCTGATACACTGTGTCATGTTTACACTTCTCCCCCTTCGAATGTACCTGGATCCTGTGATTTACTGGGTTGCTTAGCAGTTAAAATATGAATAATGCTACACAGATGTGATAAGCAAGCTACGTTACACATTTACACATAAATGACGTCACACTAAAAAAAGTCCACTATTAAACTTCAACACTACTACATCCCAACTCCAGCTACTCAAACTGCCAAAGCTACATAAATACTACACATCTGTGGGGTATTTTGGTGAAGATGCCAGTGTTATGATGTCAGTTCGGTGCACATCAGTGTTCGCTTGCATGCGACAACAGTCAGATTTAGGCTACTTAACAAACTCATAATTATAAATAATGAGTATAATTATTATAATAATAACGTGAGAACAAAAAACACATGAATTCCACAAAGATGCACAGATTATGAATTTTTATGGCCCATTCTGATTGCAGTTACACTTTACTGCAGGGCAGTGTTTGTAAGGCTATGTGACAAACATAAGAGCTTGTTGTAATAACAGACTTAACCGTACATAAATGTTTATAAATGCTTATTCCAGTAGCCTTTATTTGCTATGGTTACATTTGCCGAGTTTGATGAAGTGGCCTTTATGTCAGATGACATCTGACATCTACTACTACATTTATAAACATTAATATAGGGTTATGCCAGCTGTCAAGACAAACTAATGTAGGTGTCGTGTCACCTTATGAACAGCACCCCACAGTACAGTGTTAGCCTGGTTTCTTTACAGCCGAAGTAGCTGATGGCTGTTTGTTTTGTGGCCGTTTTAATGAGCCAAAACTGGAGCTCGCATTGTGTGGGCTAAGTGAAAGAAACACCAAAGCTCCAACATAAATAATTTGCTCTTTATTGGGCCAAACTGGGATTTAAATTCTTAAACAAGAAATCAGTTACCCTTTTAAATAATACAAGTCAAGTAAAGTGCTACACCAAAAGGAAGAGGTAACTGGCAATTCAGCAAAATGGGTCACACATAATTATGTTGCAACATTTTAGTACAACTGTGGCTGCAGCATCCAAATCCAGCATGAGCTCACGTTTGTTAATTACATCATAAAACTGCAGCACAGACTGGCCAAAATCAAAATGTGTCGATTACCATTTGCTTATTTGGAGGAAAACACGCCCAACAGCGATCTTCGCCGATACCAACTGTGCACCGCTCAAATTCTGACTGACTGCTCTTATTAAGGCTGAACAGCCACAAACCTTGATGCCACAGTAAGTGAATCTGAGTGAATGAATCAATATCAACAAAACTCCAGTGCTGAAAACACACCGCTGACTATCACTGGCTCACACGATGACAAAACACACACAAGAAACAAACAAACAAACAAACAAACAATAACCATACAAGAATTCCATCTACACTTAAACTGAAGACGTGTTTAATTCACTCACGTCCACTCGCGTCTAACTGTATTTTCCACTTGGCATAACTACATCATGTCATATCACAGAAAAGCTTGTTTCCAGTAGAACCCGGCCAAAATATCCAACGTCAATTTCCTTTGCAATAACGACAACATTCCTACAAACCGTGCACGTTCTGTGAGATCTCACTGGCTGCTGCTTCACAACACCCTGTTTCTCAAAATCAGCTTTTCTCTACACCAAATACTTCTAATATCTGTGTTCACGAAACTGTCCGTGTTCGATCCTAACCGCAGTTCTGAAGGACATTACAGAACGATTTCCAAATATACTGCTAACAGCTGGTTTTAGGCTAGATACTGCGCTTCAAAATAAAAAAAACTAATTTTATAACAACAAATCATCCGTTTAAATAATTTACTGTTTAACCAACAAAACTGTGATATTCCAACAATCTACTGTGTAAAATCCTTTTTTTTCCTGCAGTTCGTCTTCACAAAGAAAAAGATTTTAATTTTAACATCACCCGTGTGCTTTTAAAAAAACACACAAATTAATGCATATTGAATTTTATACTGACCCTGTACTGTATAATGACAGTAACGTTGAACTGAATTGGATTGAATAGATCATGCCTCATTTGCATATATACGTGTCATTATTCTGGAAAGATATCAGTAATCAGGTTTCTTAATGACCTTATTCACCTGTATTACTCAGGAATTGGCTCAAAGTCCTCGAGCCGAACACGTCATAAATAAATTTACATTTTAAGAGCGGCTCGCTGAATATGCAAATGACCTGTCGCCTCCGTATTAGTCCGCACATCTACCCAGTCCGGAGTTCTGCGTTATAAAATACAGAACTGGTCTTTTAACGGGAATCATTCCCAAAGAAGCGGAGACCCTCCGTTTACACCCGCGCGGGCACGAGCAGAAAGACCAACGCGGTAAAAAGGCGAGTTTCAAACAGACCAAAATAAAACACCTAGGGGGGCTATGATGCGCGCGCGCGCGCACACCCACACACACACACACACACACACACTCCCCGACCTCACCGTGCTCGTGCCAGAGTCTCCGTCCTCCGTCCAGAGCCACATGCGCGGAAGGACACGACGGAGCCGAGGCGGAGACAAAGCGGCGGAAGAACACAAAACAAACAGCCGAGCACGGAGCGCTGCGGTCGGACTGAGAGGAGCTGTGAAGCCGAGCGGTTTGCGGCTGAAGGCGCTTCTTCCTCTCCGTGTCTAACACAGCACACACCAGCAGCGAGAGGAGGACCTGCTGTACACTCCTCCGCTGCGGGGAGCGGAGGGAGGGAAGGAGGCGGGGGATAAAGAGGGAACCCGCCGCACACGCCCCGCCACAGCGTGCACAGGTGTTGATGGCTGAGGGGCAAAACAGGACGACACTGATTTTACTTTAAAGGGGAATTCCACCGACTTCTCCAAACTTCTTCATAGGTCAGTCGTTGAGGTGTAAACAAAGTCGTGCAGAGCGGTTTGGTGTGCAGCGCTCTGTTGTAGAGAAACCTGGTGAGCCAGAAATGGTCACAGTTGTCCTAATAGGAACCAGACGTCTGAAGAGTTTACTGACTCTGAAAGCTCCCTCAGAGTTATTATAAGAAATGGTTGTGTTTACACAACGCTGAGACACTCTTTTGCATTAAAATATCCATTTAAAAATGTAAAATGAAATGGTAAACATGCAAATAACCTTCCTCCTTGCTAATATTGTCACACTACTGAGGGGCAGATGTTGAGGAACTAGATCCGTTTACTCAGCTCTGTGTACTTAGGCAACATTTTGATGACTTGGTACATTTCTGATTACTGTCAAATGATATTTTAACTTACTCTTAAGAAAAACGGTGCTATATATTACCAAAATACATATATTCTACAGCATATAACAACAGCAGAACCCTTTCTGGTGTTATGTAGAACCAGTCTTGAAAAGGCTGTTTGGATAAACACACACAGCAGGCTTTCTATAGAAAAGAAGCCAAATAATTTAACCATGCAAAGATTTCTTTTTGAGTATTCATGGATCTACATGCACTGCTGTGCAAATGTCCCTTCCATTTTTTCATTTCCAGTCAAAACAGCCAAAATTCAAAAGTGAAACCGTCCCCATCAGCAGCCCTTAAAGCTTTTATCTTGGAGAGAGAGGAGAAAGTCAAGCTCCACTGTTGCTTCAGATCTGAAAAATCCACAGCTGTTTCTGTCCATCTTTCCTCCGCACGTCTATAGAGAACTCAGCACTTGAGGAGTCTCTGGACCTCATAACTTTTAATTTAGGTCACCTCTGGTTGGTTTTTCTTTTCACTGAATGAATAACACCTCTCAAAGAAGGAGCCTCAATAGAACGCATGGAGAAACAGAGCTGTGACTGTGCAGGGAAAAGGGCTGGACTGCACTGACACGGATCTCCACACTGTCCTACTGAAACACAAGCGCTGTAACTGACACTAGCAATACACACTTCTGTGTAATGGGGGGAATGTTATGATCTATATCCAGGATCTGACTGCACATGAATGTGTGGTGGTCTATGAATTTTTCCCCATAGACTGCGGATCATAGCCAGAAAGCACTCCTGAAAGATCAAGTTTTCCTTTGTCTTGTCACAGTTGCAGCAGACCGTAAAACGGTGCTTAATGTGAGTTACAGCTGCAGTTAAAGTGGCCAGGCCTGCGCTTCAGCACCCTCTGCAAACAAACCAAATGAGCATATTAATGTGTCCTGTCAGACATAGATCCTCTCTCTCCCTCTCTCTCATTCCTCCTGCTCCTCTCCTCACATTGCCTCTCTGTTCTGCCTCTTTAGATACCCCTGTTTGGTTTTCCTCAGCACCCCTCTCGTTTCCTCCTTTTTTAAAGGGCCTGTATCTTGCAAAACTGAATGTCTTGCAATAAGAGTTAATAGCTTATACAGTTAGCTTATACAGATGTCTACTGCAACTGCTACATTTAAGGTGGAACGGGAAATGAGAATAAAAAGCTTCATCTAATATCCACTATGCAAGACTCAATCAGCAAACAAGGGCTATACCACTTAAAACAAGGGCCGCACTACAGGTATACTCTTAGACGTAACATTTCTAGTTTGTCTGAGCTTATATGTGTAAATGATACATGAGCTCACAGTAACCAGCCCCAAACACTACGGGCCAACCGGGAATTCTCCAAAGTCTACCGACTGCCCACTCTTGTACTGGTTGTGTTATTAAAGGGCCACCACTTCTTTTGTATCTGAAATCAATGCGAATGCATATACGGCTTTATTTATTGCATAAATCACTTTTCAGAAGTCTCCATTTATTCTATACATGCATATTTAAAAACATAATATTACCACACACTATTAAAGTACCCGAGTGGAAGGTAGAAGACTCTTATCTTGCTCACAGAAATCTCACAGAAGAAGCCTGGCTAAAAAGAGCCACTACAGAGAGTGCCAGTCACTTTCAGACTGATATAGATCTTCATTTCCTCACTGCCACCAACCTCAATTACCTCAGCTGTGATAATAATTCACAACTCAGAACTCTGAGCAAACTTAATTGTCTTTTTAATTGAATCATTTTAATTCTAAATGGAGGAGGAGGGGCTCCAAACTGAACGTGCTGACTGGAAAAAGAGAGGTCAGTGCCACAGTTGCCATGACAATAAGAATGAGTGACAGCTCAGAACCTGGCCCGGCTCTTGCTTTTGTCTGAGCTAAATGGAGGTACTTTTCAATTAACTCTCATTATGTTACCTAATCTTATCTAAAGTTTAATTCAGCCCGGGCAAGCCATCAAATCCATCATAATTCTCACATAATAGAAGATAAAATTCTAGTGTAAGACACATCTTTAGGGTACGTTGTCATGGCAACTTGTTTTATTACATATTAAAGTTAATAGGAATGATATGGAGGGTCTCATGTGAAGAGCCCTTTTCTTATGAATTAAATTTACAAGCCTGGAGGAACGGAGAGGAGAAAAATCGCTGGAAATGAGGCTTAAAACAGGTACTGAAAATCCCTTCTCCTTCAACCAGGAACACCAGAGCAGTGTGAAATAAATTCAACATGCAGTCTTCATCATTACACTTCCAAAACTGTAGTGAATTTACCTCATAATTATACAGCGGTACATATTAAGAGAAATGCGTCAATATTACATTTACTGCACAAAGGCAAGTACTGTAATTACAATATATATATATAAATGTTTCAACAGTCTAATTTAACTGACAATGCTGCATGTCTGCTGTTGATGATGTGTATGGAGCTACACTGCTCCCTAGTGGTCACTCGCTTACATGAGAGCTTGTGAAAAACCCTTCTATAAACAGGTAGACTCCAGGTCCACCTGGTCCACTCTACAGGTAGAGTCCATATTCAAAACATAAAAACGTACTGGTGTTTGTGCTCAAAGCTGTGTGTGAATCCCCACCCTTCACCACACATAATCTAGATTTATCTAGGGCCCAAGTGATATATGGCTGATAAAACTGCTCTACCTAATCATTTCACAGATTTATTTGCATCAGTAGACATTCTGCCAATAAAGTACTGATAACATCTAGAAATTGAAATACTGTATTACATCACATGCAAAAAGGTGCTTTTCAAAGTACATTTGTTAAGTAAAAGCCATATTGTGTTTTAAAGGAATGGTTAGATGAACAATGTAGACAATGAGCTAAGACACATCTGGTGTCCAAATCTTGCTTCTTAATTTCAAACTGGAACGCTAGACGTCAACAGGCACCCAAATAGGGCTGAAACTGAAAGCGTAAATTTTCAAATCTCAAGGGCAGCTATTTAAATTACAGCCTACATATCAGCAACATTGTCTTAACAAGTTTTGAGTGGGGAAATCTTGCCAAATAAAAGAGAGATCATGAATGGCCTTTAAGTTTAGTCAGATCTAAAGATAAGGAGCAAACACTCATGGGCTGTGTACGGTACACAAAAACACAGTTAACTGACAGTTTGACACACAGCATTTAGTCTTCAGCCAGAAAAAACGGGTATGTTGATGATCTTGGTAAAAACAAAATCAGGTTGACGTTAACTTAATAATCACAAATGAAATCAACGTCACAATTTCGATAGAAATCGCAGATTTCAGACCCCCCCCCCAAACTGTTCAGCCCTATGCCTACATCTTTTTGTAAGTGAGGACTTCACAAATTGTTTAAAACTATTATATTAGCATTTTTGCTTATAAATCTATATATATATATATATATATATATATATATATATATATATATATACACACACACACACTTCACAGTAAAAAAGGAATAAGAACTTTGACATGTAAGACATTTTTTTTTTAAATCTAATAAAATCTTTAAATGCAAGTTTTGATTGTAAGAATTACATTTTAGCATGCAAGATAAATTTCAATCGAATAATAACAATAATTCATATTTTTCAATTCATTATAATTACAGAAATAAACATAAATTAAGGTTAAAATTTTGGTATTTTTATTACAATTAAACTGTGTGATGCGCAGAACTTTCAATTACTATGGCAAACCAGTTTAGTTTTTATTTCTTATTTTTCAGGTCCTGGGAATTCTATTCAGGTGAGTGAAAAGTAGTCAACAAGTACAAATTTAATTCTTGACATCGGTACTTTGAATTACACATTTGAAAATAAAATCTTAAATATCTTGTGAAGTAAGTGATTTAGAAAATTGACTTACTACTGTTTCCAGGCGGCTGCAGGCTGTGTTTGGTCACTGCACACCAGCCCACAGGAAAGATGTCTCTGGAGTCGTAACGGCACCAGTAATCGAACGCCCCCCTCCAGCCATCAAACATCACAAACACCTCGTCACCCTTCACCTCCCCGATGGTGGCGGGGCAGATGAGGTACGGGTTCTTTTTATCCACTGCTTCTAGCTTCATGCCTGGCTTAAATCCATTCTGAGGAGGCCTCGGAGGTTCCTGACAGGAGATATACGTACATTTCAGAATATTGCTGAGACTTTACAGCTATCTATAACTCAGTTTTATATATGACCTAAACACTGTCATTTTTCTGTGATAAGAAAATAAAAATAACGGCAAAATGTAAGAGTTGACATTAAAAATGGGTTAAACAGCGGCCGTAGGTTAAAGAGTTCACCTTCTTGAATGCTGAACCTGGGGCTATTTCAGCCCCATTCAATGTCCTCAGCAAGAACATGGGCCATGAGGAGGCATTCATCCTGAAGCCTGGAGAAAGCAAGAGAGAATGTGAATGAGAACAAGTGCAAGTTTAAGGCAAATGTAAGGATAAGGGCTACTGCAACTTTTTAACACTGGTTTTACACATCAAAAAAATATTTTAGACATTTCTAACATTCTATCTAAAGTATTTTAACCCTGGACTGATAATTGACATGATTTAATTAACAAATTATTTAAATAAGTGGCAATATTGTGCAAACAACTACAGACAATGGCACACTGTATTTCAAGGTTTTAATATCATTGACAATTATTAAATATTAGAAGCTGAGTTGGTAACATCACACATTATAACTCATGACTCATAAGCAGTGAAAAAGGTGATAAGTTCAGAATCCGAAACCTCTGCTGTGAGGAGTAATTACTATGTAAATATAAGTCATGTCTAAATGTTGTGCTTTTTTCTAGGCGTTTCAATTCATTCATTAAAAATCTGTTGCTAACTATGACTAAAGTCAAAAGCTTAAAACGTGCACAATTTAGCAGACTTCTCCTTTTTGGACCCAACATGTATTTTAAAAGACAAGACATTCTAAGATCTGCCCATCATTTGTGTTCTCTCTGCTACAAAGCCTTGGACAATGATGGCCAATGACTCCCATGTGCAATGTAATTTATAGACGGTTGTCCGGCTCTCATACCAGTTACAATAGTCCACAGTAATCAAAGTGTCCTACATCACTTTCAGACATGAACTAAATAGATGCTGACTGTCTTTGTTGCCAAGACATTAACCTGTTTTTTGCTCACCATTCAAAAGAACAGAGAAATCTGAATATGTGAAAATGAATCCAATGTTATCTTAGTTCAGATTAGATTATAAAAATAAAATACATCTGTGGGTTGGCTGAATAATGACCACGTGCTGCTGCTGTGCTGTGTTTGGGGGAGATGAGGGGGTACTCTCTCAGAATTCTCTCTCTCAGAAACCCCCTCTCCCTAAAATGAAAACTACTTCAAATCTGTGTGCATATATAAGGTCCTTATATTTCCATTGGGGAAAATGCCAGTTAAGGTAAGGCTCTATAACTCATATATAACTATAACTATATAACTCACATGTGGTACTTCACAAGTAAATTTCGATCACAATGATGCTGCGATGAAGGGATAATAAAGTTTTTAGACTTATTAATTCTGAAACTGTAATTACTGATTCAATTCACTAATACGAATAGAGATTGTTCTGTACCCAGAGGAGGCTGCAGCATGTCTCCATTCTTCTCACAGGTTCCTATTGGTTGGATGTCTGCGGAGTCGACCAATCTCCAGAAGTCGTTGGTGTTGTCACTACCATCGAGGCGCAGACGGAGCCTGATGCCCGTCATGCCCATCACTGTGGCGATGCAGACGGAAGTGGAGTTCCGAGGGTCGCGAGCCTCCAGCTTCATACCAGCCTTGAAGTCGTTTGAGGGAGGGATGCGAGACTGAAGAGAAAGACATTTCTCTTTACGTTTAGTCCTTTGAGTGCCCGAGGAGCTGTGATTAGTTGATTTATACAACAGTAATAGTAGCCCAGTTTCATCTGGTAACTTAAGAAGAAAAGCAATCCTTAGTCAGTGGACTGGGCACTGAAATACAATGATATACTTGACAATTCCACAATATCACATGCTCTATGATGGAATTCACATCAATGTATAACACTATACAGAATATCAGAGTATGATACACAAAGGATAATTAGATCAATCAAATCCACTGTTATTTCAACCTGGAACTACTTGGATGGCGACTCTCATTTATCAGCAACTGAAACAGGGATGAAAAAAAAATGTAATAAAATTATTTGAATCGAATCCTGATTTGAATCCTGATTTGAATCCTATCTGAATCCTTGACTATCCATTTGTTGAGTAGGTATTTGTTTGCTTAATTAGTATTCAGAAGCAGAAGTGTGAAAACACACTGCTAAACAGAGATTTTAAAAGATCTACTTTGTGAACTTGTTTCTATATCAACACTGCTATTAAGGTGGGATATGTGCTCATCTCCCTATCTGACAAAGTTACAGGCATATCTGTTTCTCCTAAGGCTGGTAGATAAATCATTTTTATACTGAAATCGATACATTATTAGCTAACCCTAACACTAACCCTAACACTAACCCTAACACTAACCCTAACCCTAACCCTAACACTAACCCTAACACTAACCCTAACCCTAACCCTAACACTAACCCTAACACTAACCCTAACCCTAACCCTAACCCTAACCCAACAATGTTAGTTTATCACACTTTAAGGGGTGAAATTTAACCTAATAACATGGAACCTGTGAACTGCCTGTTGATGACTGAGACCAGGGGTGTCTAAACAAACTGAAGTACACCTGATTCCACTTGTTTAATCAGTTGGTCTTAGTCTTCAAACATTTCATCAGGTGATCTCCTGCTTTGTTGAAGTGAAAACCTGAAGCCACACCGGCCCTTTGCGGATAAGACTGGACACCTCTGACTGAGACCAATTAGAAGCAAACACTCATGTGCTGTGACATCACAACCACAACTAACTGAGAGTTTTGCACACTATATTAAGTGACCAGGCTTGAAGCTAGAAAAAGTGGATATTCTGGCTTTATTGATTTTAAATAAATAAATAAATAAAAACAGGCCTGGACCTGTAATCACAATGTAAATCGCAGTCACAATAATGGTCAGAAAAATGGGCATTAGATATTTTCTTCGAACCATTCAGCCCTAATTTCTCCATATTTTGGCACATTCATCATAAAAATGTGATGCATAAATGTGTAGTATTTATGTATTTAAGTATTTGTTGCAAAACTGGAATACTTAGTTTTAAAAAATGAACAAACTCACTGATAATGAACATCTAAAAACATATTAAAAATTATAGTAAGTTTTGAAATGTAAATACTATTGTTTTTAAGGGTAGTACTGATAATGAGTATTCAAAGCCTGTAAAATGCTGGGTCGGCGCTAACTTAAACAAGTAAACAAGGCTGGTGTTTTTTAGGCTTTTGTGATTTGTAATATAATTTTCAACACGATGTGTCAGATTCAGAAACAACACAAAAAAATGAGATTTTACATGGAAGGAAAGCAAATATACACTCAGGAATTTCATTCAAACAGAAATGTTTTGTTTTCACACAGCGTAGAAAGCTTCTTTCAAAGATATTATCAATGACAAAACACTATATAGATTACAGAATACCCTTTAAATGAGCATCTCTTTTTTAAATAGGGAAAATTATATGGTCTACAAGGACATTTACAGAAGACCTATGATTCAAAAGACCTAAGCCATATGGTGGATTTATCATCCTTTTGTGTGTTCTACAACTTCACCCATCATCTTTCACAAATTCTATATTCCTGTGGTGGCATCACAAACATATTTCTGAATTTGGGTGGGAGAAATCCCCTCTAAGATCTAGATCATTTCATCAGACTGATTACTCTCACATACTGTTTCTCTCAGCTGTAGATCACTGCAGGGCTGCCCACTGATGCAGATGAATTTTAAATGTTTCATGGACTTTGCAATGTTATAATCAACTGTACTAACAATAAGAATCATTAAATCATGATCATCTTTTGTCCAAAACAAATGTCTGCAGACTATTTTTAAACATTCAAATGCACAAATGCTTGTACTGCTTTTATTGCCTATAATATTGCGCAATATTGCGCAAGCAAATCACAACTATTCTCAGTCCAGCAATCAAATATATCCAGCCACAGCATACGGGCAGCGTCCTTTGACCACTGCTGAAGGACTAGAGGATGAATAAGACAAACTGTGCAGCAACTGATGAGCTACTGTCTCTGACTTTACATCTATAAGGTGGACCAACAAGGTAGGTGTGGACAATGAATTGACACAGTATTTAAAAACTCCAGCAGCACTGCTGTGTCTGATCCACTGGCACAACACACACTAACACACCACCACCACCACCACCACCACATCAGTTACTGTTACTGCAGTGCTGAAAATGATCACCACCCAAATAACACCTGCTCTGTGGAGGTCCTGTGGGTGTCCTGACCATTTAAGAACAAGATAAAAGGGGGCTAACAAAATATGCAGAGAAACAGATGGTTTACAGTCTATAAACAGTGCAACTACAAAGTGCACCTGTTTGCTAAGCTGAGCTGATAAAATACACAAAAGGTGTAGATACAAGGAGATGTGCTCAATGAAGCGGCCAGTCGCTGTACTTTGTCCGTTACGTATATTTTTACAATGTCTGATTTCTCACTGGGAGAGTGGGTGGTGTTGGGCAGCTTTCTGGCGTGCCAAATTACATCATTACAGGTGCCAACTTTAGCCAGTGGGCCACATTTTCAGCAGACCAAATCCATTCAAATCTTTTTTTTTGACTTATTTGATTATTTCAGGACGCTCTGAACGGTTTCATAAACAACAGTAACAGTGACTCAAATCATGATGTTCCTTCAAGGTACAACTCAATTTGCATTAAAGTCTAGCAGCTCATGTAAAAGCTCTACAGTGTTCAAAGTGGCGGTTGCGGTGTCTCACTGTGATCAGTGTGCTGAAACCCTTTTGGTGCACTAGACACAAAACAGGATGTAGCGCAGTGTCAGATGGTCAGCTGTTGGGTTTGTTTTCGCACCTGTCTGAAGCAGCTGGCAGGGGCAGGTGTAGACGACGTCTCCTTCAAATATTCCTCCCATGAGAAAGACTCGGGGGCTAAAGAGTTAAAGACAGTTACACATACACGGCATGAGCTGCATATATAAAGAACATTGCTGGTGCTTTTAACGTGATTTAAAATACACAGCTCTGTGACTTCAACTGTACACAAGAGGGCACTCTTACCATAAAAAAGAACATGCTTTAACCTCTTAAAACTGCAGACTTATTAAGTTATGAAAGGGCTTTTATCTGGGAAAAGAGCATTTTCCTCAAGTTTCAAACTGTACAGTTCTTTCAATGCTTTAGTCCATAAATGGAAACTCCAATTTGGCCTGTTTTGAGGTAATTGTTTCTGTGATGTTACAAAAACCAACACATTTACATTCACACTTTTACTTTTTGAATGAGGCCCAATACAGGGAGGCCAATCAGAACAGAAGTCATGTACATATATCAGTTGTAACATTATACATGGATAATGGGCAAGAAAAATGTTGTATATCGGCCTTAAATAAAGACATAGTACTCAATAACTACTGCAAATTATTCAGTAACTACTAATATGTAAATGTATAAAACTAATATGTAAATGATGTAGTTATGAGAGTGAGGACTTCAACTGTGGGCCTACATACTGGCCCTTCGTGACACGTTAAACCGCATCATTCTCCCTGCTTTGCAAATCATCTGCGTCCATTCCATACGCAGATGGCTCATCTATTAGAAAATCCTCTCTGTAATGTTACTGTCAATAAATGGTGAAAATACTGATCTAGGATCAGCACTACAGTGTGTGCGCTCTTACCTTTCACTGGTGCAGGACCTGTGTTGACAGGAGTACTCCTGCCTGCCTTCTCCTTCTTACTGTCTTTCCCATCTGGAGGACAAACAAGCAAAAGTGGACCCTTTAATTATGAAAGGAACACTTTTGTACACAGACGAATACAAAACTGTATTACAGCAGATGTAAAAAAAAAACATGCAAAATCTACAGAAAAAAACAGAAAAAAAAATTTTCTGTAACTCGAGCGTGCTGTTGGTATGACCTCATGGAAAAGTACACAGTTGTGTGCAAAAGGTTTGACCAAATTACATATTTTGCTGGAAAAAAAAAGAAGTAAACATAACCTCTGCAGCAAACTATTTAAAAAAAAGATTTTATTCTGCAAATGTAATCTAGAGCTACTTTATATGTGATTAAAGAAATACAACTTAAAAACTGGCATGTGCAAAACTTCGGTCAGTACTTAACGACGGCTGCTTACAATATCGCGGCTTACAAATGATTTCCGCAGCCAGCTATGGCTGTTTCTGCTGTTATTTTAGGAATTTTCACCGACTCCTCCTTCCTGAACGCTTCTAATACTGCAATATTCGTCAGCCATCTTGCATGCACTGCATGTTTAAGATCTACCCAAACATGTATCAAACAGTATGTAACTGGGGGTGCCCAAACTTTTGCATGCAACTGCACTTTAAATCAGTCTAAACGGACTAAGATGCATATTGATTCACATTACCACCAGTGACGACCAAAGCCTGGCACCGTTTCATATTAGCATTATATTTACAGTATATTAATCATACACCAAGTGCAGATTCAGTCAGTACCACATTTTCATAAGTAGGTCATATTTTACTAGGATTTGAATAGAGGTTTCTGCTGTGTGTACAGTCTTGTTTTGCAGAGAGAAAATCCTCCTTTACATTTATGCCATTGTTATTACTTTTACATCACAACAAACAAAGCTGTAGATACTGAATGTAAACTGAATGCACATGTAATTATTTAAGGTTTTCTCAAATGATCAGTTAAAACGTCAATCTGGGCTGCTCCTCTGATGAGTGGTTTGCGTAGTTAAACCTCTGCTGGACAACCTGGTGTGCGACCCGCATTACCTGTGGTAGTGTTAAAGGAGAATCCCACAGATTTTTCTAAATTTCTGCATAATTCATTCATTAAAATGTAAACAACATTATGCTGAGTGGTTTGATGTGAAGTGCTCTGTTTTATAAAAACGTACCATGTTAGATTTGTTTAAAGTAGAAGTGATAGGAACCTGACGTCTGAAGCATTTAATGTCTCTTAAAGCTACACAAAATGTTATTAAATGAAATGAATATGAATAGACTGCCTGATGCCCGAGAGGTTTTGTAATAGTTTTGCGATGGCCTAAGATGCATTTTTATATGCATATAAATAAATTAGGTCCAGATATTAGAATATATAAAAAATAAATATAGAAGTATTGCAAGATGTTGCAGAGGTAGTCATTGAATTTTAGTACTATACAGCTTTATTCTTCATTTGATAGTATAATTTACATTTCTGGTGAAAAGAATAGAACACAAAGGACAGAGAGATACACGCTTGGTGTTGTGCAGCAAAATAGTCCCGAAACAAAAGTATATTTTTCAGATTTATTAATAAATCTTTTACAATCTTCAACATCACATATCATCACTCAGAAGACACATGTAGGTTCATGGATAGTGAATAAAATGGCTATATTTGTGTTGTACACAATTCTGAAAAACCTGTGGAATTCCCCTTCAGTGCCGTCTGACATTAGACATTGTTCTGCCAGAATACAAACGCTCTTGTGTTTTAGCACAACAAACGATTAACAGCCGAAACTCTGACTGTATGTATGTTTGGCGTGTCTATGTTTAATTGTCAGTGTGGTTTCACCTTTCAGCGCAGTCCTGCCCATGCTGATCATCGGCTACTGCGGTTCAGGAACTCTGACACAATACTGCACAACACTCACTGAGGCCCAAACCTGTCAGAGAGAGAGAGAGAGCGAGCGAGAGAGAGCGAGAGAGACAGAGAGAGCGAGAGAGAGAGAGAGAGCGTGAGAGCGAGAGAGAGAGAGAGAGAGAGAGATTCAGTCAAGTGACGGATCATACAGAGAACCAGAGGTTCCAGTCAGCCGCAGTTACACTTGTTTCTTCTTTTGAAAAGTTTTCAGTCATTTCTAAGGGCCAATATCATAGAAAACACACAGCACTTATAGTCAAAACAAACAGACTATTTTTGCATGGAAACCAAAATAATTTGTTTTGCATCCATCATGGTTGTGATGTCACAAGCAAAAAGGAAACTTGCACATGGTCATATTGTGCTGTTTCTGGCTACTGGGAAGCAAAGAGACCATTGCAAACTTTCAAACTATCCATACAATAAAAAGTAGGTAAAGTCTGGATACTTTAGTCCAAACTTAACAGTTTGGTCCACATGTCAGTCCTGACTGTTATTACAACAAGGCAAAATACAGGACAGTGAATCACAACAGAAACAACTTGTATACATCAGACTTAGGGTGCTTTCAGATCTACCTTATTTGGTCCAGACTTTCAGACTTTTCAGTTTTAGTCTGAACCAAAATAGCAGGTGCCTCGAACCTTGGCCCAGACCAAAGGACCAAAATTTGGTCAGACCAAAAGAGGTGGACGTGAATCAAACTGAACCGTGGTTTGGTTTGTCTGCAGCGTGAAAACACTTTTTTGGATGGTTTGGACTTTCAAACCAATTACAGGATGTCGAGGCAGGATATCATCACCCTTTAAACAACCGAAGGAAAAAGTCTCCGGAGAGACGTAAAAATGAGCCACGGTAGCTCACAGGGAGAGGAGGACAATTTAACTAGAAATTGTACCAACAAAAAAGTTAGAGGTCAACTTGAAATTTCACCAACATAAAATGAGGCCTGTGCAAAAGTTCTAGCACGTTTTGTTTTTTGCTTTAATTTTTTTCCAGAATGAAACTCAAGGACACGCAAATAGTCGTTAAATTGTGAATCTAAGTCTGATCCCTGTAGAGGATGCGTTGGCTTATTTTCACTTGGAAAATGAGCTAAACTTTGTCTTTAAAGCAGAAGTCTCCAAACTTTCGCATGCAGCTGTAAATATGAGCAGTGCTGTCTCATCTGAAAGAGTTTCAGTTCTGGGACCTTGAATGGTTCATTGATTAAGTAGATCACAACGCACTGTCCTTCTATCCCGTGATGTATTTCTGACTGAAAAGCTATATTAAGGAGGCTAGCTAGCTGAGCATTTTCATTCAGTGACAGGTGGGTTAGTGGGAGGCAGAGGTAAAAAAGGATATTACTGGCTAATATTGCTTATTATACCGTTAAAATGGTATAATACAGTAAAGCATACCTAATATAACCAGGCACATATACCAGTACAGGTAAAATCAACATGATAGTACATACTATATTCAATACATCAGTGGCATTAATTGAGGCTGTCATTAGGCTACATTACTGCTGTGTTTGCACTACAGCCTATAAGGAAATTAAAGGAGCTCGCACAAACTCAATGAACGCCCAAAAGAACCTGAAGGAACCTGTCATTCTTTAAACAGCTAAGCAAAACTGCGGCCTCTCGTCTCTGTTCTGCCTGTTAACGCTGATGATTGATGACTTGTGCTGCTATCTGTACACTGTCAGTGTCAGCATTATGCACTCTGCACAATGAAAAACAGCGAGTCTTCTCTTCAGAAGGTGTGTAGGCGTGCTGATACAAGTCTAATGCAGCATCAAGCTCTGACCAGGTCACTGATTGCTCACACTAATGCACTGATGTGTGTCAAAACAAGCTATTTTATAAAAAGGCAAAGAAACGTAGAACAACCAAAGCAACCCAAAAGATCAGGCCGTTCCTGTTCAGACAGGTGGGGTGACGGATCAAAACACATCACAATATTTTTCATGAAAATTTAGCTGATGATGAATTGCTATATAAATGCTAAAATAAACTGAGTTATAATTCGTTTTTTTTCCTTCATTTTATGCTTTTATTGAAGCCTGAAGTGGCCAAATTGCTTTACTGCCTATTTGCATTTTAGTTGTCAATAATTAGTAGCTTTCAACTGTCGACAGCCGCAGCCTGAGCTCAAATAAACAAATATTACTCACTACTGCTCTCTGAAGTTGTCTGATGATGTTGCTAGAAATGCACATTCTGCTTTATTTAAATAACATGCCTCTGCCTCAACACAGCAGATGAAAACGTGCCCAAATTATATTCATATAATACTATAAACTAAGTCTGGAAAATGACTGTGATCAGGCAATTATGTACTTATAAAGACACTATGCATTATAATTAGCTCAGACTTGAAAACAAGTAGCCAGCAAACATTTGCACGTACTAGTCAGTGCAAAAATCATCAAAAATAGTAGTGAATATATAAAAATATCAGTTTTAAAAACATGGAAAATCTACAGAAATACAACAACAATGAAAACTAAATAGTAGGGACACCCCCATCAAACATTTTTGGATGTTTAGCGGATCATCTGCCTCCATCTTGCCCCATCCACTGCCTCCTCTACTTTTACACCAACCATCTCCATGTCCACCTTCACTACATCCATAAACCTTCTCTGAGGTCTACCTCTTCTCCTTCTACCCAGCAGCTCCATCTCCAACATTTTTTGCCCAATATATCCACTATTCCTCCTCAACACATGTCCAAACCATCTCAACCTGGCCTCTCTGGCTTTATCTCCAAACTGCTCCACCTTCACTGTCCCTCTGATCTGCTCATTTCTAATCTTGTCCATCCTTGTCACTCCCAACGAAAATCTCAGCATCTTCATCTCCGCCACCTCCAGCTCAGCCTCCTGTCTTTTAGACAGAGCCACAGTCTCCAAACCATACATCATAGCAGGACGCACTGCTGTCTTGTAAACCTTCCCTTTCAGTCTTGCTGCTATCCTTCTGTCACACATCAGCCCTGACACCCGTCTCCACCCACTCCATCCTGCCTGCACCCTCTTCTTCACCTCTTTTCTACACTGTCCATTGCTCTGGATGGTTGACCCAAGATATTTGAAGTCATGAAAATGCCCTTTTTTTTTGTTCTTTTCGTTTTCCAGTTTGAGCAGCAGATAAACCGGGAAAATGTTGCCGCAAAGACCTACGAGGAACAGTAGACACGCAAGTTGGTATCAAGAAGAAGGACGACATAAAAGAAATTCTCCACTAAAGGTTTGAGGCCACCTGTAAACTTGTTCTACACGCAGAATACAGCAAAACAACACATGCAGCAAAGAAAGACCCTGCAAGCGCGCTGACATCACCAGCAGCGACGTTTAAAATGATGAAAAAACATTACAAACAGCAGCCAAAGTGCAAAGTATAAGTGAACATGTAAAGAACTGCCTCAGATGACCCAGCGCTCGATGCTGTCGTGGGCTGCTGTTTGATTTTGTTGCACTGTGTAACCTACATCATGTAACCACTGCTTTTATTGACTGCCAGTTTCTTTTCGGTTTTGGCCCAGTGGGTCGGGAATTTTGGTCTCGGTGCGTCACTACTGAACAATACTAGAAAAGAGGAAAAACATTATCTATCACGTAACTAATCCTGTATATCTGGATTTAGGGCAGCATAATGTATGAATTCATATACATTATTTACAGCTTTTAACTTAATCTTTAATTTTAAAAGCAGCATTACTGCTTTTTGTCTGTTCCAACTTATCAAATCTCAAAAAAAAAGAAATATCATGGAGCATATTAGGCATCATGAAAATGTCTTGAAGGATTGAGACGTTATGCTCTTGTCATATTGCCCACCTCTAGCTGACACCCAATGGGCTACTTGTTATTATGCAGTTGCTATACACTGGTGGTGCTTGTTTACAGGTTTTCTATTCTTGCTGCTTTTTTATGATATCAGGCTTGCAGAAGTACCAGCAGCACCTATGATATACTCTATGGCAGTAGTTATAATATAATATCATAATGTCCTACATATCATATTGCCCACCACTAGTTCAGGCTCAAAGCTATAATCAACAACCGCAGAAAAAGTGTCGCAGCCACCCCCGGCCTGGCTGTTAGCTACCACAAAGTAAACAACACTAAAACATCATGATTTGACTTCCTATCAAAACACTCTGCCCTGCTAGTCGCAACACTGGAGATGGACTGTAAAGCACTGAAGAAGCACAGACGGCTCAGTGAGGATGCCTGTCACCCAGATGTGTCGTCTGTTTTCCAGATGCAAGTCAAAATCCCCTCACTGTCAGACTCAGCAGCAGCCTTTATATAGCGCACTATATATAGTCCTTTATCATGATATCAAGGCTGTGAATTCTGTGAGAACAGTTTTCACACACAGGTGTAGATTAGCTTCACTGTTCTGATTATTTAGTCATAATGAATATCACACGTTATGTCCTCCTTATGCTCTCTGAATAATCTCATGTTCTCTTTATATCCTCCTTATGTTCTCTGTATAATCTCATGTTCTCTTTATATCCTCCTTATGCTCTCTGTATAATCTCATGTTCTCTGTATATTCTCCTTATGTTCTCTGTATAATCTCATGTTCTCTGTATATTCTCCTTATGTTCTCTGTATAATCTCATGTTCTCTTTATATTCTCTTTATATCCTCCTTATGTTCTCTGTATAATCTCATGTTCTCTGTATATTCTCCTTATGTTCTCTGTATAATCTCATGTTCTCTGTATATTCTCCTTATGTTCTCTGTATAATCTCATGTTCTCTTTATATTCTCTTTATATCCTCCTTATGTTCTCTGTATAATCTCATGTTCTCTTTATATCCTCCTTATGCTCTCTGTATAATCTCATGTTCTCTGTATATTCTCCTTATGTTCTCTGTATAATCTCATGTTCTCTGTATATTCTCCTTATGTTCTCTGTATAATCTCATGTTCTCTTTATATTCTCTTTATATCCTCCTTATGTTCTCTGTATAATCTCATGTTCTCTTTATATCCTCCTTATGCTCTCTGTATAATCTCATGTTCTCTGTATATTCTCCTTATGTTCTCTGTATAATCTCATGTTCTCTGTATATTCTCCTTATGTTCTCTGTATAATCTCATGTTCTCTTTATATTCTCTTTATATCCTCCTTATGCTCTCTGTATAATCTCATGTTCTCTTTATATCCTCCTTATGTTCTCTGTATAATCTCATGTTCTCTTTATATCCTCCTTATGTTCTCTGTATAATCTCATGTTCTCTGTATATTCTCCTTATGTTCTCTGTATAATCTCATGTTCTCTTTATATTCTCTTTATATCCTCCTTATGTTCTCTGTATAATCTCATGTTCTCTGTATAATCTCATGTTCTCTGTATATTCTCCTTATGTTCTCTGTATAATCTCATGTTCTCTTTATATCCTCCTTATGTTCTCTGTATAATCTCATGTTCTCTGTATATTCTCATGTTTTTGGTATGTTCTTGTTATATTATCCTTATGTTCTCATAATATTCTCCTTGTGCTCTCCTTATATTCTCCTTATGTTCTCCACATGTTTTCACTACATTCTCCTTATATTCTCCTTATGTTCTCCACGTTTTCACTACATTCTCCTTATATTCTCCTTATGTTCTCCACATGTTTTCACTACATTCTCCTTATATTCTCCTTATGTTCTCCACATGCAGCACACACACACATCGCTCATCAAACGTTTGAGGATACCCTGCCTTTCATTTCTCAACTCTATTCATGGTTCCTTTTTAATTAAGTTAAAAGACTTGCTAATAGTTTGCCACCATAAAACAGCTATTTTGCAACACTCAGTTTCATGGTCATCAACGCATCCTCCTTGGAATAAAGTAGTAATGTTTAATACATTTTTCAGTTTCATGGGAAAAACCAGAAACAAGTTATTCTTAAGTTACAGACATTCGTAGTAAAACTCTTGACTCATCAAAGGGTCCTGGCCATTTAAGGGTTTAGTTGAAAATTACACTGAAGCGTCAACTACTAAATAAAATCTCCGTATATAATCTCAAAAGATTCGCTTCTAGCTTTTCTGCAGAGATGTTTTCCCACACCTTCCAAGTTCAGTCTTAGAAGTTGGTTGAATTTTCTGCTTTTCAAAATCAAAGTAATCCCAAACACATTCAGTGACGCTGGGGTCCGGACTTCGGTGCGGTCAGAACATCAGCAGGTTCTTTGTTTGAATCGTAAATTGTCTCCTTTTGTGTCTATTTCCTTTGCCCAGAGTAAGGGCTTCTTGACAGCTACACATCCTTCCATACTCACAGCGCTGAGTCGTCTTATCACAGGGGAAGGATGGACAGAAATACCTGTGGATTGGTTCAGATCTGAAGCAGCTTGATTTCTCTCTCATAGGTGAAAGCTTTACTGTTTAACTGATGGGATATTTTTGGTGGCCTAGCAGGGCTGCGTTCAGCCCCGACGAAATGCAGCGAAACATTTATGTACATGGAGATGGTGGTACGTTGAACACTCTTTTGTGTGACGAGCAAGCATTGCAACTGCGGCAGCTGAGAAAGTCGTTCTTGGCGTAATTCAAACACATTCTACTAAAATAAATGCGACAATAAACATGTTTTCTAAAGTCTTCAATTGTGCGTACACCAAACCGTGGTGGATGTATTTGTTGAAGACTTCAGTGTGTCCACTGCACTGCCTTTTTAATACGGCGTGGTTTATATGCACGACACTGCTGAAGGGGTAACACCTCCGACACACCAGTCGAATGAGAGAAAATGTACCTCAAAGCCCAGAACATGCTGTCTCACAAAACATGTTGTTTAAGCCAAAACCTGTGCACAACAGCAGCCACGTTTACATGCATCCTAATAAACCATTAATAATCCGACTAATAGCTCAATTGGTACAGAATACGTCCATGTATACACTTCAATAGGAACAGCCGAGTCCTATTGAGGCCACTCAGAATACAATTTCTATCCGATTGAACGAGGTGGGTAACCCTCTAAATAACCCGTTAAATAGAAGAATAATAGGCGTGTAAACGCCTGAATCCGATTACACTCCAATCGGAACGTGTACGTACTCTCTAATGTTCAGCATGGCGGAGCAGAAGCTGGTCTGCAGTGGAGATGAAGTTCATGCTCTGATCTTTAAAAGACGGCGGTGGGACGGACGTCCAGCTTACGTGTCTCGGAGCACGAGGTCTTCCTCTCGCCGCTTCCTTGTGAAGTACATTTTTCTGAGCCTGACATCATTTTAAAATAATTAAAAACACAAGCGCGCCAAATGGAAACTCATCTCACTCTGACTGGAGCTCACGTGATGCTCGCTGTCACGGTAACGTTTATTCTAAGCTCTACGCCACGCATGCGCACCAGTTTGGATCGGATTACTTGTAGTGCACATATAAAAGATTTTCCATCAGACTGAACAGAGTGAGCATAAACACCTCCGTCCAAATCTGTAATTGGAATGTATTTAAACGGATTGGCAAAACTCTTCGCATGTAAACACAGCCACTTGGAGACTGAACGTGCTCCGGGTGTTGCAGGTGGTTGTTAAGTGTCACATTCTCTCTACATCTTTTCATCATTTTTTGAACTCCAGTTTGGAAACTCCTGTATTTCGCTTTTTTCTTTGTCTTTCCCTCCCTTTATTATTCCCTTATGCAAGTGAATTATGTTCTATCTAATCTCCTGAAATGTGAACAACTTGTACTTATTGGCTGTTTTGACTGGAAACATATTTGCACAAAACTGTAAATCAAAAAGAATTTAAAAAAGAATAATAATTTCAACACAGAACAACAAAAAGAAATCACCCAACCGCTGACGACAATGTAAGAGTGAAAATCAACTGAATCCAATCCTGAACGATTCTGATTCCTAACATAACATTATTCACATCAAACTAAGCTTAAAGACTCAAGTGATCAGAGAAAGCCACACTGTACCAACCTGTTTAAAACACACAAACACAACTTATGCCAACAGAGCCTTATATTTACTTACATCTTCTCTCAAACTCATACTCACTTTCTCTCTCCTGGGTTCCCCTCCATCTCCCTCTCTCCGTACTACTGGCAATACAGATTCCTCAGCGTTGTAAACCCATGTGTGTGGGGCGTGTGTGTGTCTGTGTTTCAGGGCTGGGTTGAGTCTGGGAAAAACATGAAAAGCATTCCAGACGCTCTCTTCCTCCCCCAGAGTGTGTGAGCGCCCCCCCCCCCCCCCCCCCCCCCCCCCCCCCCCCCCCCCCCCCCCCCCCCCCCCCAACACCTCTCAAACTACACACACTCTCTCCACACACTCCCAACACAGCTCCTCATGCTGATTCAGCACAAAAGCTCCTCCGCGCCCCTCCTCAATAAATTCTCAATAATTCCATTCAGAACACAGCCTTCAATTCCCACAGCGCTCCTCAGTCTCCTAATACGTAGTCAGGGAGTCCGGTGCGCTTTGTTCTGCAACAAGGCCAAAAAGCGGGCTACTTCTGTCAGGAAATGCCATTTGACTGAGAAATAAAATAACCAACCAATCTGACATGTTGGACAATGATCAAAACGGCGAACTCGCGACGATATCTCTTCTAATTTCCATGGAACTGGAAATCAGAGCGCATTTTTCTTCCTTGGAAATATATGACGTATTTCCAAATGAAACAGGCTACTCCGGTGGGAAATTAAAGTGGGTGGGACATGATTTTATTGGAACGTTTTATATGACTTGATTGAAGCATGAAGAGTGAGCATCCTAAAACGAACACAGAGTCGGAGTCAGACGGTCAGGAGGACCCATGTGTTTTGTAGAAAAGCCAAATAAAAACCAACCACCCAACATGTGTGAGCACGAGATGTGAAACCTGATCTTTTCAAATCCGACCTGAGTCACTTTCATAGGTGGTCCTAGATCAGATACATATCTGATTCGAGGCCATGCGACCTCAAAGTGATGCTCAGATCGGAATTCATGTGCTTTTTTCCACTGCGCGTGCTCCATCATTCAGCATTACCATTCCAGCAGCACTGAACAGAAGTTAAAGCCTGGAAATGCGGAAAAGCAGCACATCTGACCTTTTTCACCGTCGGCTCGTTCTGCTCACAGTTTTCTGCGCTTAGTTTGTTTGGTTGGTGACGTTGCACATTACTGAGTAGGACGTGTGCATGCGAGTCGTTTCAGGACGTTCGTTCGTTCGCGTTAAGGACAGATTTGAATCACTTACCTAAATGACTGTGAACCATCCTGTCAGAGAGATCGTCGCTTCAGAACATTCTGTTGCAGCATGAGCAGCACATTTTTACCCACCCATGGTTGCACTTGTTAAACTGAGGGGGTGCGGTCAGACAATGTTATATTGCACATGATATTTGATATCACACATCTAAAGTGCAGACTCAAAATATAAAGCAGTTTATGTTACATTGCACCATGTGATTATATAGTGCAGCAAAATGATGATAACTCCACACTTCTAAGGGTTAAACTGATTGCCACTACAAAACAGCCTCTAGGGAACAGCGTTAGGTTAATTGCCCTATGACTACTGCTTTCTGCATGCTAGACTGCCTCCTTTAGCCCAGAGGGTTCACAAGGCAGATCCCTCTCCACCTCTGAAAAGACTTTAGCTCTTTTTCATGCAAATGAATCTGAGAGCTAGTGCTGCGCTTTCCTCACTCGAATGTATAACAATGCAGCAACAACATGTAAGTAGACCCAGACTACCAAATAACAGGTGATAAAACGACATACATGACGCGTACGGTATGTCATGTCATCAAATGATGAATACACTCTAATAATGTGGGATGAATAGGTAAACACCGAAAACACGATGAAGCTGGAGCAGAAATGAACAGGAGGTTTTTCTAGAACTAAATCTAGATCTGAAAACAGTTAAATAAACCTCATTAAACTTTAAGGCTTCAAGGCAAGATAACAATGGCAATTGTTTATTTATTAAAAAAAACTATTTAGCAGGGTGGCATCCCAGTCCGATAACACGCTATACAGACATACAAGCCACGCTAACATTAGCCCGTGTAGCCAAAGAACAGAATCTGGGTGTTTGTCACCTTTGAGGTTGCCACGCTTCCTCTCACAGCGCCTGAACAGCCTCCTGACTCAGTCAGCTGCGCACCTGCTGGTACTGACAGCGTAACTGACCCTAACATTTTCCATATTCCAGCAGAGTCTGATGGTGAGAAGGATGAGGTGCACGTGTGAAACAAGCAACTTGAGAAATTCCACAGAATTTGGCTTCTTATTCAAATTTCCCATTCCACCTTAAATGGTGCAGCACTTACCATTCAGGAGCATGTACAGGTGCCAGAATCTACCCAGTGCTCCATTTAAGGTGGAGCAGAAAATTCAAACAAACAGCTGCCAAATTTAGCCTATTTATAAATTTAGGCTAGTGTTGCAAAGCAATACTGACCGATCTATATACACTGTTCAGTTCTGTTGATACTATTTCACTTTGGTTGTTAAAATTCTCTTAAATTAAAATGTAAAAACACACCAGAATAATACATCACTGGTTTTCTTAAGCATTTAAAATGGTTTTACTTGAAAATCCATACATATCATGATACATCATCATCAGAAATTTCAAACTTACCATGATATAACTGGCCATACCACTGTAACGAGGAGCGATGTTGAGGCAGACGCATGTGCGGAGACAAGCGAGATTCACTATGGGTAAATCCAAAATCAGGGTCAAGACAGTCCAGATTCAGGTAGCCAACACGAAGAGCAGGAGGGACAGACATCAACACGAGCAGGAGGGACAGACATGACAAAGCATACAGAAATCCAAACTATACAAACAGCACGTCAGAACAGACTTACAAACTATTCAAACATCAAACAAACATCAAACAGCACACAACAAACAAAGACCAGCACCAGACTAAGGAAAACACAGGGCTTAAATACAAGAGGGCTAACGAGGGTTCACAAGACACAGGTGGAAAACAGCTGGAAGCAATCAAGGGCAGAGAGAAGAAACAAGGGGCAGAACTGGTAGGAAACCCAACAAAGAAGCACATGCAAGACCAAAACAAAAAGCACATGGAGGAGAGGGAGGAGCCAATCGTGACAACCACTCTGGCTTTCTGACTGAATCCAAGCTGAATGAGTTCTAAAGCAGTCTGATCTTCCGTTTCACTACAAAGCGACTCTCTCTTCGATATCACAAAAAAAGCACAATGACCTGATGTGACGAGTTCTACTGTAAAAAGCTTGATTTAAATAAAACCAAACTGAACTGAATTATATTGAATTGAAGTGAACTGAGCAGTAATTGAGTTCACTCTGGGTAAAAGCACCGCAGGCGGTCTTGGGGGGCCTCTCTGGAGCAGCAGTCAGGAGGAAAAGCCTCTTTAGCAGAAAAAACAATTACGCCTGACCCCTGACACAACACGGGCAGCCCAACAGCAAAAAGCCACTCTGTCACTTTAATTACTCCTAACAGGAGTGAAACGGAGAGAGACAAATGGACAACTGACCCTGACGTCCTAATGTGGAAGGAGAGTCTCTACAAAGAACCGTTTCATATCGAACCACTCTGAACAACTCCGTTCATATCTGAACAACGGAGTCATGGAAAAACCCTGAAAATTTGGTGGGAGAGAAAAAAATTGTTCACCTCAAAATAGCTTGATGGCCAGTTTTATCACTGTTAGCACATCACCATTTCTGAGTGAACTACTCTTCTGAGGGGCTAAACATGGGTTGTAGTTTGATCTGGGGCCAGTTTTACTTTCATACAGCACTGAAATATGTTTACTGATGCAATAGATTAATTAAGTGATCCTTATTAGTCCCACAATGGGGAAATTCCACCTCCGCATTTAACCCATCCGTGAAGTGAAACACCACATACACACTAGTGAGCACACACACACTAGGGGGCAGTGAGCACACTTGCCCAGAGCGGTGGGCAGCCCGATCCGCAGCTCCCGGGGAGCAGTTGGGGGTTAGGTGTCTTGCTCAAGGACACCTCAGTCATGTGCTGTCGGCTCTGGGGATCGAACCAGCGACCTTCCGGTCACGAGGCTCGTTCCCTAACCTCCAGCCCATGACTGCCCCAATATTAGCGTGCAATAACTTCTGCACACCCCCAGATGCTTTACGCTCACCACAGGTGTTACATTAATCGCCTAACTGCAAATATTTGAGATCTTCACAATGATTTAAGTTGACTGCAATCATTTTCCACAGTTGTTAGATTTCACTCATATTATATTGCAACAAACACAACTTAGTGCGCTGGTTTGAGGCAAATAAATGTAAATAAAAGAGAAGATCGTGCACTTCAGTAAGATAGCACAGGACTTGCTCTAACTACTAACGTGTGTTCTAACATGTTCAGAGGGCAGCACTGAGTATAGTTTGTTTAAATGTTATTTATTGCCGATGATTCTAACATTTTTAGGACACATGTTGGAGGAATTGACTCTACATATGATTCACATGAAGTAAACATAGCTAGAAAGTAAGGTGGCCAATTAGCCAATCTGGCCTGCAGGCTTGTATTTTAATAGATATACACCAGATATACAGATATACACAGATATGCAAACAGGAAGGGTTAAATGATATTATTTACATGACATTTAATCATCAGCTAAAATTTCATGATCATGACTGCCCTAGACTGTAGTCTTCGTACTGATTTGCACAAATGTAAATCATGCAGTCAAATGAAACTACTTAACTACTGCAGTGCAACACCAATAACAAAAAAATGTCCAATATCAGTAGCAACACTTTGACTTCAGTACTGTTTCCTAAACGTTCCTATCATTATTAACATTTTTTCCAATACCTTCTGTTCAGTTCCAAACTGAAAGTCGGTGTGGATTCAAACGGAATGATATGTCATGCTGGAAGTGGGTATATTTAACACAATGGATTACAGACTAATCAAGAAGTGCTGGCACTAATAGTGCGCATACAGAACTTCATTTACAGCCAATCAGCGGTCAAGATTTCTGAAAAAGCATTCTCATTGGCTAATCAACGTCTACCGTATTGACACTGTATTTTTCAATACTCTGTAATATTTAAGTAATTCAGACGGTAATGAAAACATAATAAAATGATTAATACAAAATTGTAAAAAATAAACTATCCAACCCTAAATTTGCCATCACTTATGCTGTCCTTGGGAACTCAGGGGCTGAAGTGTAGGCTTTAGCTAGCTTTACAGACACTAAGTTAGCCAAGCCAAGTTACAATAGTCACCATCACTGATAAATGATGAAGCTAAATAAATGCAGCATGCCATTAGGCAAGCTACTAAAGAGATTATCATGAAGAACTTTAACACTGTTCTCAGTATCCGTATCAGAAACATGAGCAATGTTGACTAATAAAACTTCTACACTCAACGCTCATGTCTGAAAACACCTGGCAAGAACACAACAAACATACAAAATGCGACGTTATATAGAAGTAATAAATAATAGACGACATAAAGACCAACTTAACTAACGATAAACAGCCCTTTACCTGACAGATGAGGAGAGGGTTGTGTTTGTGCCCACTGTAAAAACATTTGTGGACCGCTGCTCTAAAGGAGAACAGCTACATCAACACCACAACAGTGGTAAGTTCTAACATCTCACAGGCATTTCAGCGTGCCAGCACTTCTTCACAACCTGGATGGAGAAATGAAGACTCATCTAATCTGCTGTTCTACATCGATCAGTCAACCATGAATGCACAGAACTCAAGCTATACACAGTACACAGTACAGCCAACAGCTGCCTGGAAACCCTACGAACGGAAAGCCCCTACAGTTGTCTGGGGATTGAACTTAAGGTTGGAGTCGAGATCTGCTCAGGCTGACTGTGGGCTCAAGCCCACATGGGAGTCCTGAAACACACGCCACATCCCTCCATGTCTTTGAGAGGGGGGATAATTATGTAGAGAGGGACCTGGGGAAAGACCACCAGGGTGGAAAAGAGATTCGGCCCACACCAAAAGGAGCAGAAAAAGAGCATCTGTTGTTGGTTGAGTGTTTCGGGGAACACCACTTAGCGAAGTGCATCAGAATTCAACACTGATTCACTTCAGAGAGAAATAACTGAAATAACTGAAGACGTAAATATAATTTGATTCTCATATCCTAGATTTGAATTTTATACTTTATTTATAGTGCTATACTAACAGATGTGACAGCACTGGTGGCAGAGCTACCCTTTTTTTTCTGATAATTAATAAGAATTTATAACAGTATATTAATAACAACAAAACTGTGCTCTTGCCTGGTGTTGCATCAGTAACGTCTGATATTGGCCAACTAATAAATCAGTCAGGTACAAATTTTACGTTCACATCTTTGAGGCAGAATCTCGAATATGCAGCCTAAAACAAGCCAAAGATCCTCACATTTATTATAGAGGACAGACATTAATTTAAGCTTTAATTGCTTGACACCAATTCAAACACTGGATTTAATTTAGTCATCTAAAATTGGTTGGCAATTTGGGAACTCAATTATCATCTGTTGCCTTAATGGATCTGGTAGTCGCACTCCTTAAACATGCAGCGATTATCCTGGCTTTTCCGTGTCGGCTCTGCTAAAAGGCAAACTTAGGAACAAAATAACATTTTTATTCAAGATAAGAACATCAAACCTGCATCTCAGAAACGGACTATAAATTCCTCTCAACTCATGCAGCCTTTCACCACATACTCCAAACCGGTAAACGTGGCTGAGCGTCTAGAAAATCCGGAGACGTTTAAACAGCCCTTAACACAGCCAAGCCTCCTTACTCCACGCAAGCAGCTTGAGGGAGTCCAGCTGAAGAGCTTTACTCAATAATTCGCTGATCCCTTTTCATATTTGATGTTTTCGTTAGTTCTTCAAAAAGTATCATATACAGTGTTGACACTAAAACCCTTTCATTATTCAGTGTTTCAAGCATTTTGAGATAAAAAGCTATTAAACAAGTACCATAATATAATTACCCATTTATCTAAATTAGTCAGAAGAACTGAAATATATAGAAGTTTTGCAATTAAATTTAAATTTCATTTTAAATTATTTGTGGCTTTGTAATCTGAGTTAACTGGACATCAAACACAAGTTAAAAACAAGTTAACTAAACAACTATTTGTGTTTTATATTGTTATGTAAACTTTTCCTCGGAAGTTCAAGAGAAATAAAAGTTTGTCAGCTAGGTTACTTTTTGAAGTTAAAACATCAAATCTACACTAGAAATGACGAAACTAATTTATTAAAAAAGTAAGTTACCTGTCTGACTTAAAAACTTGAGTTCAAGGAACTTCAAATAACAAGATAACAGAATATAATACATCAACTATTGCTCTGTTTCAAATTAACCAGGTTACTTGCTTTTTTAAAGTTAAAAAATATATCATTTTTACAGTGTAAGAAACTTCTTGGATTAAATGTTAACCTGAAGATGAGGAGATCAAACCCTGGTGATGCCCCAGCCATCCAATGGAGCCAAAATGGAAGAATTGCCTGATTAGACTGTGAGGTGTGAAGAGTAAATTACTCATTACTCATTGTTAATCTGCTCTCTATTGCTGTCTACATTGTAAAAAAAAAAGACAATTTTAAAAGTTAATAATCCAAACTTTAGGTTCACTGAAATTTAAATATTAAGTCCCTTTTTTAAGTGAAAAGGTTGCATCATTTTTTTAAAGTGTATTTTCACCCTTGTTTAACTTTTTGCTTTACTTGTGTTATTTCTGGGCTCCAATCTCTACTGTTGCTTTGTAAAAACCACCATTTATAGAACTATATAAATAAAGCATTACTATTAATTCATTTACAGCTTCTGAAACATGATTTAAAATGTTTAAAACTGCATATTACTAGCAATCACTGTTGAAAACATTCAACATTCAACTACTATTGAAAACATTCATTCCAAGCCTTTCAGAAGCTGCACATCAGGTGGCAAAGCTCACATTCTCCTGAGCACCTGAAGGAACGGCCCTCCTGCCAGACCAGGCTCACCTGTGCTCAGAACACTGCAGGCCCTCTTTAGCCCTCTGGCCAAAACCCAAACCCACCATCCACACACAACAGATAAAAGGCTGCCTATTAGAAACGAAAGAGGGTCCAAAAGGAAGGAGGGCAGAAAGCAAGAGCGTGAGAGAGAAAGGGAAAGAAAGAAAGAAATCCTACCAAGTCCTGACCTGGCCTGACATGCTGTAAAACAAATCCAGGGATTAACAAAACCGTTATTATAATGTCACCTATGGAGTCAGTATTCATACGCCAGATATTATATCAGTTTCTGAGAAAGCTAATAGAGATGAACCCGATTTAAACATTCACCATGAAATTAATTATTCAAGAACTTTTTTAAATAATCCAGTAAGTTCTAAGATATGGAAAAAATGGCAAAACTTTAAGCCTTTAATGGTCTTAACAACAAATCGTTAGTCTGTAACTTAGCATGGCAAGTGTTGAAGTCTGGTGGGTAAACTTGCAGAAAGCCTTTTACAGAAAGAAGAGTCAATATTGTTTCACTCAGCACTGATGGCTTCACCCAGACGAAAAATAAGGCTGAGCTAATTTGTGTTTAATGTAAGCCCAAATATTTTCTATAGGCTTTAAATCTGGACTCTGGCCAGGCCAAAACCATCAGTAAATTAGTATTAATACTATAATAGTATTAATACTAATACCATTCGTATTTTGGGCTCAGCCCATTTTTGGAACAGGAGTATACACTACACAGTGTTAAAAAAACTAATAAATAAAGTAAAAATCATGAGGTACCGTAATTCACTTAAGAGCACACTGTAAAAAACAAGTAAATACATTTACTTGTTACCACATGAAGTGTATTTTTTCGGTTGAACTGATTTTTACGGTGCACCAGAGATCACCAGTGCCATGAAGTGGAGTAAACTCAAAAAGCCATAAACTAAGTTCAAAGTTTGAAGAATGTTATGAATTTAGGTTGAAATTCTTAAATAAAAGCTTTATTTTATTTTTCATTAGTTTAAAAAGTCCACATGGCCTTCAAGTTGAAATGATTTCTTTTTCAGTGTCAAACGGGAAACAGACTTAACAGAGAACGACACAGAAGCCTCAACCATCAAATACAATATTAAAATCTTCAGTATTTAATGCGTCACACTTTGCCTTTATTACAGCTTCCACTCTTTTCAGGAGACTCGCTCTCAGCTTTTCAAAGACGTCTACAGGGATGTTTCTTCCACACCTCCAAAGTTCAGTCTTAGAAGCTGGTTCCATTTTCTGCTTCTCGCCATGCAAATAATCCCAGAGACATTCAGTGATGTTGAGGCCTGGCCTCTGGGGTGGTCAGCCCAAAGCTCTGAGAACACCAGCAGCTTCTTTGTTTGATTTGCAGTTTGTTTTCCTATTTTGTCAAATTTCCTTTCCCCTTTTTCAGAAACACCTGTGTCAAATGCGAAGCAGAAGTAGAGCTTGATTTTCTCCTCTCTCTCAGAGATGAAAGCTTTCAGTACTGTTTATATCTGATGGGGACAGTTCTGCTGATCGACCAGGTCTTGTGTCGCTCTTAGGGGCTCCGATTTCCCTTTGAAATTCCTCTCGTGAATCATCTTATATCTAATCTCCTCAGACGTTTCTCCTGAAAATGAATACCTTGCACTTCATGGCTACTTTGACTGGAAATTAAATGATGGAGGTGGTCTGTAATGTATGATTTTGATCATAACTACGCATTTATTTTTTCCTGTATTGCATTAGGTGGCTTTCAGTTCTGAGTCTCCAATACAGCCCTGCCTGTCTGAAACTGTTTCCACCTACATGATGTTTATGGGGAATCCACACCACTGATCTTCTACATATCCGGTAAAATGAAGCCTGTTAGGCTGAGAACTGGGGAATCCCCCACAGAGGTGCTATTCAGAAGGCACAGAGGGCCATGTGGGCCTTGTTTCCCAAACCAAGTAGCGCTCTACCAGTGGGGGAGTGTCTTTCTGGATGGAGAATGTGACTGGGGGAACACATTCCTGAGCAGCCGTACAGTGATCCACTCACTACCCACATAAGTAGCCCCTCTTTATCCGAGCTGGCCACGGGCGCCAGACCACTCACACAGGTTTGTATACTGAATATTTTTATAGCTTTGCAAACAGTGATACATATTTTTGTACATGAACACTGAATATCTGTATTTAACGTTATGTAATTGTTTAACTACCTCAAGAAAACAGGCCAGGTTCAATACAGGGCTAAATTTCCTCACTGTTTCTCCAACTTCAACAAAAAGCAGAGGTTAACGCCTTTACTACTTCTTGCATATGACTTTGTGATCTCGCTACTGAAAACAATCCCCCCGAAACTGGCACGAGTTTCAAGGACGGTGTGAGTCAGTTACTTTCAATGCCCACGTTAATAAACCTCAATACAGTGGCCATAAAATATTCAAATGCATTCATCAAGCATCATGAAAAGGAAAATTTGCTGAAAGTTGAGCTTGAAATGTTTGCTAATATTGGCAGAACACGCAGAACAAATGAAAGAGGTGATGAAAGATGAAAAATGAAAGAAGCCGAGCACATTTCTGACCAGATTAATATCCTCAAATGAGTCATTAGAAACAAAAAATCCTCACTATGCGCTTTTACATAATACCTGGCCTAAATTCTATTAAAATCCTTCATAATTTTGTGATAAATATCTATTTTCATAACATTTGCTATGTCTTACTATAATCCATCGCCTTCAGGATCAAAAATGTTGGCTTTCCAGGATCGCAGGAGCCACGATCCTTTCTATTACACAGCTAAAAGTGGAAAAGTTCCATTTTTTTAAGATCATTTTTAAGACAAATATACCACACAAGTAGACTGTCCCATTTTAACGACTCTCGATTGCCACTTAGTCCCATTTTATGAAATTTCCCATTCGTTTTTACTGTTTATGTATAAACAAGGGAAAATTCAAGACGCAACATTAGCTGCTTACGTGTGGGTCAGTATAGTACGCTCAGTAGAAACACACTCTTAAAAAAAATTATACTTTTTATTTTAAAAAAATAAATAAATAAAAATAAACATGTCCTATTTGAACATCCAATTAAGGAAAAAAACACCCCGAACATTTGTGCGGTTTTATTTAGCAAAAATAGTTATAATTCATTTTTACATGACCGCTTTCCAGCTTCTCTTTATCTGTCTGGATGTGTGTAAATATGTTGGTTTCATGACTTCACAAAAACAATGAAGTCAAAATGGGCTGTTTTCTTCATTTCCATATATGACTTAGTTCCTGAACTGCATATTCATGCCACATCAAACTCTTTGAAAGTGAAGAAAATCTGGCTTTCCATGCGTGTTTGTGACGTTTAGACTGATGCACAATTCAATCGTACATCCAAACAAAATGTTTGCTTTGCACTTATATTTATATATTTATATATAATTTATATATTTATATCTCACAAATATTTCAAACTGATATTAGACAGTATATTTATTGCATGCTTGAAGAGTGCATATATTATATTATTTCACAATTTAAGTGTATATGAAAAATATTGGCTACACCCACAATCAGTGCATCCCTGGTCCACAACTAGCACCGTACTGTAGGCCTGGACTGCTCACGCTTAACGAAATCTGAATACATGGAATTTATTCAAATCCTTATGACACTTTCTACTCAATCACATCAGTTTATCTCATGGTCAGTGAGTGATATGCAAGAGGAAAAAATGAATGATGTTAATCTCATTGCACGGGTTCAGCACAGCACTCTGACCACATGGTGACCTGATGAAATAAAAACTCTTGCTGCATTATTTCCATTGAGAAGATGAAAAAGGAGGTCAGTGGAACAGGCACGGCTATCGTGAGCACTCGCGTGTCTACAGGTCTTTGCACTGAACAGACGTTTAGGCCATAACAGTGAAGTTTACATCGGTGCGCATGTTCAGCTTGTGCTCTCTACTGAAGTCCTCCTCTTCATGTATCCTAGATACATCATTCAAACAGCCTTTGAAGGGGACATCAACTATTTTGCACGGCCTCAAATCATCTCATCTCCCTATCAAACAGAAACCGTTCCATTTTAAGCTGAAACTAAGCTCGTGGGCAAAAAGAAAACAGAGCAAATCAAGGCTAAAGATTTCAATGTTGTGAAATGACTGATCTAAAACAGCACAGGAGGTCTAACAGCACTAAAAATAACCCAAACTGGAGCGAAACGCACCGAGGAGCACCTCCTGACCGTACAGGAGCTTCATCATCATTTATTACGTCCTTCATAAAACATTTATAACAAAAACAACAAAGAACTGTACAGCAACAGAACGAACAAGCAAACACTTGATCACTACTATCTCCACCATAATCTTCAGTGGACAAAGTGCTTACAGTAGCAAGAACGGTCAGATCGAAGTCCTTATTACTGAAATAAGCACTGAAATAAGCCAAATACTTATTATTGAAATTTATAGAGCATAGTTACAAATACAAACATTTAGGAAAAGGTGAAATGCAAACACAGCATTAAGAGTTAATATCATAGGACTATGATTTCATGTTGATATGATTATGCTGCCGCTAACTGTAAAAAAAAAAAAAAAACACAAACAAAAAAAGAACACGTGGTATTTCTATCAGAAATGCTAATATTAAGGACACGTTTTTAAAAGCGAGTAATTCCTAAGAGGTTGCAGACAGCATTATGGGCATCCAGACTTTAGGTTATAAATCCTGTTTGAAAACGTTAAAAACTTGGCAAATGTCTTTTACAGCAGAATTCCTATTAATGAACGTGTTTACTCCTCCAAGCCTCTGGATAACTGGGCCTGGTGACGAGTCTGATAAAGTCATGGGAACTCGAAAAGGAAACGTCATCACCAAGGACGAGAAGCCCCAGCCATCAACAAAACATTAACACACCCGAGCAAAACCCTGACCAGCCTCCAGCTTCTGGACGAAAACAAAGCAGCGGCGAGCAGCCCACCGACAGAAGCTGACTTAAAAAGACAAAAGCGGGTAGGTATTAATGAATTATGAGCGCTAATGGGAGGGGTGAACGCCCGTCAACCACTTTGGAAATAACATCAATCCACTAATACAGTGCGAGGGGAGAAAAGTGTTGACAGTGAAGATGCCGTTTAAAACCGCCAAACCGGACCACCAGGACGAGCCGGGCTCGGCGGCGAACACGTTAGAGGCTTATACAGCTTGTGGGAAAGAGCTGAAGAGCGAAAGGTGCGACCTACCTTGGCAAATTTGTCGAAATTGAAGCAGATCTCAGTACTTTTCGTAGGACCTGGCCGCCATTTCGATGCTCTGTGCGCATGCGCCGCACGAAAGGCAGCGTTACGTGGTGCGTTTTCCACGCGCTGTGTTGTTTTATTTCCCACCCGTATTCCGCGTGACTCCACCCCTTCTGCGCCGCGATTGGAGACTCTCCGGCAGTTCTGCTGACTCGCCGTGTAAACATACATCTTTACAGAGAAGTTATTTCTGTCGTCTAGCCGATGTGGTTATAAGTGCTTCATTGTGTGATAAAGTATTTATAAAAATACATATTTTCTCCTGTATAAAGGGTCAGTGGTATTTTTTTTAAATAAAAGAGTCTGATAATGTAGGCCTGTATAAACAAAGTTCAAAGGGTGCCAATCACTGCACTGTCCAGATATATGCAGAAATTAAGCTGCAAAAACAGCCTGAATTCACTGGATGAGTTTACATGCTGTATATCCATCTATTCGCCCTGCAGTTTAGCTCTGCCCATTCACGCTGAGATGATAAGCAGTGTTTCAGCCAGGACTGCTTTATGAATAAGGTACAGTACAGGACAGCCAATCACAACAGATGTCATGTGCGTACACTGTGTGGCCAAAAGTATGTGGACACCCCTGGTGGATCCTCCCCAGTTAACTGTAAGTGCTATTATTGTGAAATGGAAGCGTCTAGGAGCAACAACGGCTCAGCCACAAAGCAGCAGACCTCACAAACCCACAGAGAGGGACTGCCGAAAAGCACCCATTACTTACTATAAAGTTCCAAACTGCCTCTAGAAGCAATATCAACACAAGAACTGTGTGTCAGGATCTTTCTGAAATGGCTTTCTATGGCCAAGCAGCTGCACATAAACCTGAGATTTCCATGTGCAGTCCCTGAGTGATTGCCAAGCGTCAGCTGGTGTGGCAATGAAGCACACTGCCACTGGACTCTGGAGAGGTGGAAACGTTCTCTTGAGTGATGAATCAAGCTTCACTATCTGGCAGTATGAACGACGAATCTGGGTTTGGTGGATGCCAAGAGAACGCTACCCACCAAAGTTTGGTGGAGGAGGGATAATGGTCTGGGGATTTTTTCAGGGCTTGGACTCAGCTCCTTGTGAAGGGTAATATTAATGCTACAGCAAGACATTTTAGGCAATTATATGCTACTAACTTTGTGGCAGCAGTTTGGGGAAGGCCCTCACCTGTTCCAGCAGGACTGTAAGCGAGGTCCATAAAGACATGGTTTGATGTGGAGGAACTCCAGTGAACACCTTTCAGATGAATTGGAACATCAATTGTGAGCCCTCTCATCCAGCTTCAGTGCCTGACTGCACAGATGCTCTTTTAAGTAAATGGGAACACATTCCCACAGACACACCCCAAAATCTTGAAAAGCCTTCCCAGAAGAGTGGAGGTGGTTATAACCACATAAGGGGGGCAACTCCATATTAATGCCCATGGTTTTGGAATAGAATTACCAGCAAGCTCATATAGGTGTCCTGGTCAGGTGTCTACATACTTTTGGCCACATAGCATATGTTTGTCAAGGCACAGGAATAAAAACTTCAGGTAGAATTTGTAAGGCCGAGATTCATTTCTGCGCTTGCAAATCTGCAAACAGGTGCCTGCCAACTTGTACATAATGTGAACGTGTGCGCCATGGAGAAAAGTGTCCAAACCAGAATGTACAGAAAAAGAAGAGGATCACCCTTTCATTTAGGGCATTTGACAGACGCTGTTATCCAAAGCGACTTATAATTTGATCATTTTACACAGGTAGGCGAAGGCAGTGTTAGGAGTCTTGCCCAAGGGCTCTTATTGGTATAGTGTAGGGGGCTTGTCCAAACAGGGGATTGAACCCCAGTTTACAGCGTAGAAGGCAGAGGTGTTACCCACTACACTAAGCAACCACTTTCACCTCTAAGAATTAATACCTGCTTCACTATTTTTGTAATATTCTGAAGACAGTAGACGTTTGTAATGTCACTTCTCTTCTGCTCAAACTGCTGTTTTTGATTTTGCACCAGTTTGGCCCGAGTTTGGGTCTCATCCCTCACCTCAGCACTACCAGATAACTAGTCAGCATTTGCTTGATGCATAGTGGGACCTTTGCAAGCCTACACTTATGTTAATCTTTGCAGAGCCAGAAATCAACTCTAAGGGATAAAGTGAGGTTTAAAAATTGTCTTGTAAAATTAATTACATAACTAATTACATAAATTGCATTCATTTGTGGTACACAAACAGACACACACACACACACACACACACACACACACACACACACACACACATACATACCAAATTTATCTAAACTCAGCCTCAATAAAAAAAATCCAAATGCACAAAAAATGTAGGATTCGGGTCTTTGGATGGTTGGGAACCATTTGAGATCAGCAGATATTTTAAATGTATTGATGCTTTTAATATTTCTAAATATTTTCTTTACAAATGTATAATAAATGGGTTGTAATATGGTAATATTATGGTAACTGGTTGTACGGCCCTAAAATGGCATGCATTCTTTGAAGATAATAAATATTGACTTATTAATTGTAGAGCAAACAATTTGTTAATAAAATTTCAATAAAAAAAATAAAAGCTGTGCTAACCTAAAAATGACATTGTAATTTGCAGTTGTTGAATAAATAATGAGATAGTAATTCTAGATGGAATGGAACAATATTGGTAACAAACTGTAATTACCCATAATTGAAGTGTTAATTTTTTGAAATAGATGCAAAATAATTCAATCAGTAGACATTACAGTATAACTGAGTAATACTTCGCAATTAGTTAGAAAGAGGTGAGGAAGAGGGTGCAGGCAGGATGGAGTGGGTGGAGATGGGTGTCAGGGCTGATGTGTGAGATGGCCAGGTTGAGATGGTTTGTACATGTGTTGAGGAGGAATAGTGGATATATTGGTCAAAGAATGTTGGAGATGGAGCTGCCGGGTAGAAGGAGAAGAGGTAGACCTCAGAGAAGGTTTATGGATGTAGTGAAGGTGGACATGGAGATGGTTGGTGTGAAAGTAGAGGAGGCAGTGGATAGGGCAAGATGGAGGCAGATGATCCGCTGTGGCGACCCCTAAAGGGAGCAGCCGAAAGAAGAAGACTTTGCAATTAGTTAGCCGTTGTTTTTTTTTATTATTATTTATTTATAATAATAAGATGTCGAGATCTTATGAGATCATATCTGCTGAATCAACATATCACCTTGATTTTTTTTTTCAAATCATAGAGTTTTATGTTTATAACATCAACATGATTGTCCTGAGTAATTCTGCGACATGGTATTAAATTAATGAACTAATAAATTAATAAAATAATTCACTCTTTTCTGCTTAGTTTCTTAGCTAGCGTGTCTTTAAATGGCCACCCGCCTGGTGGCGTACAGATATGCTTACAGGTCATAATTACAGAGAACTTGCCTGGTATTGGAGCTGTAAATTACCAACTTACCTCTTTCCACTTTCTCAGTTAGTGCATCTCGCATCAGGTGACAACATCAGCCCCTCAAGACAATATGGGCAACTATTACAGCGAAATCTCTGCATTCAAATCACTCCTGGTTGTTCTATTATTTTCTCGTGTCGGCCCACCTGTAATGAAGTGTAGATACCCAGGAAAATGAGGCAAATATACTGAGATTACACAGAATCGGGGCTGGAAAATGACCCTCTTGTTGGACCTGTTAACCAACACTGTTGCCCTAATATGAAGATCTGGCAAAAGACTCTGAAGTCTTAGTTAAGTAATGGGAAAAACTCACATCTCACCACATTTATCCTTAAACGTCAAGATCATCTTTTCCCGTCTCAACTTATCTTCATTTATTATTAATCATTATTAATGACTAGATAATCATTGTATCATTTACATTTATGGCATTTGGCTGACGCTCTTATCCAGAGCGACTTACAATTTGATCATTTTACATATGTAGGCCAAGGCGGTGTTAGGAGTCTTGCCCAAGGACTATTATTGGTATAGTGTAGGGTGTTTGCCCAGGT